>NC_060122.1:532635861-532938891 GCF_021461395.2 Schistocerca americana
CAGTTCTTCTGGAATATTTGGAGCGCGACGTTTCTTGACCAGTAGCGTGACGCTGTGTAGTTGCCGTGCCACAAGCCAGGGCCAGATAAGACGTTTACTTGTTGCGCACTGCAGTCTGAAGCAGCAAGAGGTTATGGGAGATTAAGGGGCCTGACAAAGAGATCTCTGAATTATGACTATCACGCATACTTATATCTCCAGTCACGTATTGTGTGACCGCCACGACAACCCTTTAGTAGCATCATATGTGTACAGTGATCGGAGCAAAAGAAATTAATAGTTAATCTCGCTCTTCTCAGGTCTTCCTCACATATTTTCATAACTTTTTGTTTGTGTATCATCTCTGAATTTTTTTTTTTTTCATTGCGAAAGTACTTTGAAACATAGAATTTATCTTGAGGAAGCATACGATCTGCGCCAATACACCGAGAAAGCTGTATACCTATTTAATTTTACTTTTGCTCTGCTTTGGAGACGTAATATCAACTCACAGCCCCTACATTACCCGATAGTGGGAGCCTATCACATTCATTCTCGTGTTTAGGAATCAAAAATACGTAAACAGTTGTGAAATGATACGTCTTGAAAGAAGCGAGCAAGTGAAATAAAGAATGCAGCCCTTCCGTACTAGGTTGTGACATTTAAATGATGACACTGAGCTGTTTACCAAATTGCACTTCAGGTCTTTTGATCTATGGATTATTGCCCGCCCCCCTATCCATCCAGTCGCTTATTCGACAAACTAATTGTAAAAATTCAAGAACTTATTCTATGGCTTCGTCAATAATCTGCACTGTTTTCTTTTTGATAAAATGCTTATAAATTGTTTTAGTTTTATTATTCGTAGTTGGTGATAATTTTCGTGAATATCTTGTACGTAACTGATACGAGATTAATAGACATGGAGCTTTTTGTATCTTATCTGTCACCTTTCGTATTAAGCAAATCAGATACATAGCTATTATCGCGTGTGTGTGTGTGTGTTTGTTTCCCCGAGGTAAGGAGAAGGATATCTTTTTCAAAGAGATTGTGTCAATTTCTATTAAAACGCCATCTTATAGAAACGTTCTTCCTTTATTCATATCTCGAACGACGTTCAGCACCTTGTGCATTTCAGAAAGTTATTATTCAATTGTTAACAATCTGTGTTACTAATTCAACACTCAGATCCTGAGAACATGGAAAGAAGTCCTGAAAGATTTGTACTTAAATGGTGTGCGGAACTTAAGGATGAAAGTAAATTTCGCATGATGTATCACTGTCAAGTAACATACCTCTATAAACCTTGGAATATACGTAGAAAGAAGTAATAGGTGTAGTACAGAAATTAGCTGGAAGAAACACCCAACGAGGCGAGCAGAAATGACACTTTTATACAATGACAGTAACTGCACTGAAGTCATTACTGATTATACCTCTTACCATATGATGGTAGGTAGGACGATGGTGGAACGGAATGCCGTTCCACAAGGTGTTTTACCAACCTCGTGGGGAGCATGAGAGCAAGTTTCAGAGCATTAATTGCCACCTGCAGTGATCACACACCTTTTGTGATTTTCAGTGGACCCTCATGTACTGTGTTTACCTCAGTGTAGCTTTTGTCTCTGAATAAAAGTGCCATTTCTGTTCTTCTCATCGTGTATTTGTTGCAGTTACTTTTTGTAATACACTGTAACAGTTCTTTTTATGTATGGCGCAAGTTTCATTCAGCTCTGTTACTTCGGAGCGACACATCATCCAAAAATTACCTTTTTACTTAAGTTTTGCACACCACTGTGTTTAGCACTGCAGTAACATCTACAAATTTTTCTTCTGTTTCAGAAGTATGTCCATGCAGTACTTATTTTAATAGGAAAAAAAAACCAACGCTCTTCCACGATCATAAAAATATTTAGGTTTATTTTTAAGGTTTTACCAACAGTCCAAGGAGAGGCAACTAATATCTTGTGGATGGAGGTGGGAGGACGCTAATGATATGTGGTTTGTGGGGAAAAATGTCTTCGAACCGGTGCTGCCTGTGTGATTGGCTTGGGTACAGGTGTATTCTTAGTTGGTGTAAGTAGAGACAGGCAGTGAGGTGAGGGCCGCGTAGATTTGCAGTCTATCAGAACTATGGTTCAATAGTTTTGGTATAGTAGATAAATGACACAGTAAATGATACGACTGTCATTGGTGCTGGTAGCATTGGTAGAGAAAGTAAGCTAAATGAATGTGTAAGAGAGAAACTGGAAACTAACGATGTCTTTGTTTTTTTTCTTCGTTTTGCACATTATTAGAGCCACACGTTATTGTTTGTCCAGTGAATATTTTACATCCTTACATAATATAAATTGTATTTTATAAGTAATAAAAATTTGTTGATCGTGTAACTTCTGCGCTTTTATATGACGAAAGTAATTACTTTTGGAGCAAGTACAGAGTACGAGCGGAAACATAAAAATATATAATCATTGTTGTTATTTTGTAATCGGTAGAACGTTCTTGGTGTGATCAAAGGCATGGTAAATGCGACAGATGTTTATGAATAACAGAAAAATGTTTTATATAAGTTTGAAGAAGGGTTGAAGCGATGTTTGATATATTCTTGTTTTGCGGATTGTTTTTAATTTTCCTTTTTGTTAAGGAAATTGTGTTTTCTAGTGCTATATGATAAATTAGTAGTGTTTCACGGTACAAATCGAGAATTCTCGAGTAAAATCCGAATTAAAGACTGACAATTTCAATTTTGCTGTAAATACAGGGTGAGTCAGAAAGGGCTTTACAACTTTGGAATGATACAGAAAGTTATTGAGATATCTTACAGAATCAGTAGATTTGTCAATTTGTAGCAAACAATCTCAAGTTTCTCAGAAAAGTGTCAAATTTCATTTTGGCCCGATTTGACTATCATTTGTGATGCGGCAAACATCAACGGGTAACCAATTTATTCTCATACTCGTTGCAACGAAACGGACAGACTTGTGCAACGGCAGCGTAGATTCGATTTTTCAGGTCAGCTACACTGTTTGGTATGGGAGGAACATGTGCACGGTCTTTAGTGAAACCACAGATAAAGAAATCCAGTGTTGTGAAGTCTGGGGAGCTAGTTGGGCATGTGATTGGTCCTGCACGGCCAAACCACCGACCTGGGAAGCGATTATCGAGGAAACCTCGATTTTTCGTGAGGAACTGAGATGTTGCACCGTCTTGAGGTAGTAAACCATCCCGTCTCGGTCGTCTTCATCGATCTGTGGAATTAAAAGTTTTCAAACGTATCCATATACACAACAACAGTGACAATTTTCTCCGTGAAGAAGAAAGGGCCGTACACTTTGCTAATGGCACAAAACATCTTCATTTTGGGACTGTTACGAACTTGTCCCAGGGTTGCATGTGGATTTTCACAGCCCCATATTTTGCAGTTGCGGGTGTTTATCGTGTTACTGATACGATATGTTGATGAAAAGTTGATTCATCTCTGAAGAAGATTGTGTTCAGTAATGTCTCGTCGTCCTCTATCCGATGAAACTCTTCCTCACAGAATTCCCCACGAGCAACCTTATCTGCATCATTAATTTGGTGTGCTATTGTGAATCTGTATGGTTGCGAGTGTAAACGTCTAGGCAGTACTCGCCAAAGAGTCTTTCGTGGAATACCAGTCTCGCAAGACGCATGTCGCTTCGATTTTTGTGGACTGCGGGCAAAGCTCTCCCTAACCCGTTCGACACAATCATCAAAAGCAGGCGACAGGGAGATTTATTATGTCGCAGTAAACGACCTGTCTCAAGGAAGTTCCTGTGCCAAAAGTAAATTGTAGGCGTGCTTGGAGGATCTTTAGCGTATTCGGTGCGAAATTTACGCCGATCAGTTATTGCAGAGTTCATTACATGAAACCGAAACACACAGCGAGCATGCGCTGCACCAGTGAAAGTAGACATTTTAACTGTACGATACGCTGGCGCTTTTGGTGGCGGAATGGGGTACCAATGCAATGTACTACACGAATCAAACTTGAGGTTGTGTGCGACGAACTGACACAAGTACCGATTCTGAAAGTTAAGTCAATAAATTTCTATACCACTACAAAGTCGTAAACTTCTTTTGACTCATCATGTTCTGTTTATTTTAAGTAACAAACTCCTTTTCACTCATCATGTTCTGTTTATTTTAAGGGGAGGTTTACTATCTTTGACCCGAAAAAAAAAATGTTATTTGAGATTTTTTTCTCGGAATGTGTTATAGATATCAATGTCAAATTTGGTCAAAATGTTTATTGATATTTCCGGTTCAAACTGGAATTATTTCGACCGGAAATGTCGAAGAGAAAAGGCGGAAGTGCCGTCAGAACGAAACAAAATTTCGATGTAGACCTCCATGCGCGGTATGTCACAGGTCAGCCGACTCGTCTGAAATAAAAATTGAGTTGACGTTAGGGAAGTATACAAGATCCTCTAGGAATTGTACCTCGCTTAAGTTATTTGGACCATAGGAAACAAAATGGCAATTTGAAAAAAATAGGTTTTTTTTCATCGATTTTTCGACTTCGTCGCCCAAGTAAAAATATTTACAGTTGATGGATCGGAATAAAAGTGCTACAACTACTAGAAAATTTAGTTAGCTTCGTTGGAAACAAAGAATCATGCCAATCGGTTGAGTAGATTCGAAGTTACCATACCCCGCGATAAAAAAAAAGTCATTTCGAGAAAAACGCGTTTGAAATTTTGACTACATATAAATGCAATATTATGCTACTTACATTCAGTCTGCTATTCCTGGTCCATAAACTAGTCCTTCCTCATAGAGGGCGTTCTGCTCGATCTGGGACATCCTGCGCTGCTCCAGAGCCACTCGTACGGCCGGTGACAAGCGGTTTTCGGCAGGTGGTCATCCGAATGCTTAGCGAATTGTGTCTAATAGAGTCCCAGGGTGACATCCATTGTTGTCATGGTCTTCATAATGGCTGAATACCCTTCGCTGAAGCTGCTCACTGCCAGGAAAGTCTTCACAGTCTTAGCACCAGAATGCAAATGCTTGGGGGCTAACTTCCAAACACAGGCGTTCAAAGTTTCATTTGAATTTTGTGTGTTTTGCTCCCAAGTACCGGTACAATAACTCGTCCGCCGAAAGAAAAAATAGTGGTGCGTGAATAAGGCCGATTTCAGGCAGGTGCATTTATTTCTTCAACCGCGACTAACAAACATTTCCTTTCCGTATTCGGAAAACCGTTTCAGGGATGGATTCTAAACACGTTTATGAATCCAAAAATGCAATTTTAAAAAATCGATTTTTTGAACCAAAAGATAGTGAACCTCCCCTTAAGTAACAGACAGGACGATAACTATGTGGAGCATAAATAATCTGTCGGTTATCCGGTGAGTTATATATCCCGATTCAGTTACTAGACGGTTCAGCGCTTCCGATTTTTAGGGCAATCTAGTAAGGCACTGATGGCGTACGTAAAGAGTTTGTTATGAGGTAACGCGTGATAGGTATGCAACACACCTAGCGCGCAGGTGACGCATGTACGACCTTAACTGACCTAGGCTACTAGGAAAACTACCGTAGTTTCCGCTTACTTTCGGTAGTCTACGGTAGCCTACGGTAGTTTTTTGTACAGCTCCAGCCGCGTGTTGCAGGCAGCGGCGGCACGTGGCTGTGCTGCCTGCCGTGCGGCTGGCTGCGGCGCTCGCGGCCGGTGCGTCGCGCCGCGCTGTCGGCCGCCACGCTGGCCGTCACCTCGCTGCTGGTGGCGTCGCCCGTGCTCTTCCTCAGCGCCGCCGCCCCCACCTCCACGCACCGCCACGACTGCTCCATGGTAACGTACCCAGCACTGCGCTGACGAGCAGACCGCAGCGCGGGCATCGACATAAAAGCTTTGGGTCTATGTCCCGAAGTAACAGGCTCAGATCCTCGTTCATAAATTTACGTTCTCCTAGAACCGTTTCAGGCGAATTCTGGATTGGTTCTGTCTGAAGAGGTTATAGCCACATTCTTTCACCCATCGATGTCCATATTACTTACACAAACAAGATCTCCACACTGACAATATGACGAAACCCAGTCCCTCTTTTGCAAAAATAAGATATCTCTTGGGCAGTACGAAAGATAACTTATTGTTCAGTACATTTGCGGTCCGTCTTATTTCTTATGACTATCACATATCATATATTGGACATAGACATCACTGTGTCTCTACAAACATCGCAATGAACATACGATAGTGAGGAAAGTAAACTGGCGCTAGCTGAACGCACTTTAACTCTTTGAGAGGCAGGTGAACGCCATAAAAATTTTGCCCTAGAGAGACATCAACAATAATTTACATATTTGAATTTGATCCACTTGCACCACTTTCGTTTTGTTATGTGATATCTTTTCAACAGTAGGTTTGTAAAAAATCGCCTTAACAATAACAAAATATTAGCATTACGAGATGTGATCACAGCAGCTAACCATCACCTTGTTACAGTTAGTTACTAGGTTATTCAACTTTTATATAACTTTTGTATCTGTTGAAACAGTTCTTGCCTGCTCGTAGGCATAAAGGTACTTTGTGCACTGACCATATCTATACAGTTCAAATAGTGATAACAGGTTACGTAATCGGTGAGGTCAACGCTCACGCAGAGTGCATCCTAGGTGCCCCAGAGAGCTACAACACTTAGAAGTATCGCTTCTCGGTTTTTGAAAACATCAATGTGTAGTTTTTTTTTGGTAAGGATAAAGGAAAGGAAATACTTTATTTAATTTCTATAATAATGAGTGAGATCACACATTAGTTTTATTTTTTTACAATTGTCAACACCTTTGAGCCACACTAACACAGATTCAGATTCATTTATTTTGCGGTGATTCCTGATCCTGAGAACCAACGCCATCGAAGACAGGTAACACGATTTACCCATATCTCTATTGTACACCTCTGCGATCTGAAATGTCCGATATGCTATGACTTGACGTCTGCTAAAATTTTCTAGACCTGCAGCTTTTTCGTTTTTGGGCCAACGTACTAATGCGACGGTAAGCCAGCCATTCCCGTGTTGATTGGCATCTTTGTTGCTAAGGGTGAAGTTCAAAACTCCACCACAAAAGACTGATGGCCCTGCAAGATGACTTGTGCACCTACGTAATTCTTGGTCTCAATAGCAATATTGTCTATTGCTTTATACACTTAGGGCGGGAACGCCTTCTCCTCCTATAGTAACGTGGCATCTTAGATGTAAGGTCAGGTAGTTGAATAGTTGAGAGGAATACCGTCCCTGAGCGGTAAATTGACAAAAAATGTGGTTAGCCACAGTGACCACCGCCCTTTCAAAGTGTCTACATTGTTGTTGTTGTGGTCTTCAATCCTGAGACTGGTTTGATGCAGCTCTCCACGCTACTCTATCCTGTGCAAGCTTCTTCATCTCCCAGTACCTACTGCAGCCTACATCCCTCTGAATCTGCTTAGTGTATTCATCTCTTCGCCTCCCTCTGCGATTTTTACCCTCCACGCTGCCCACCAATACTAAATTGGTGATACCTTGATGCCTCAGAACATGTCCTACCAACCGATCCCTTCTTCTAGTCAAGTTGTGCCACAAACTCCTCTTCTCCCCAATCCTATTCAGAACCTCCTCATTAGTTATGTGATCTACCCATCTAATCTTCAGCATTCTTCTGTAGCACCACATTTCGAAAGCTTCTATTCTCTTCTTGTCCAACCTAGTTATCGTCCATGTTTCACTTCCATACATGGCTACACTGCATACATATACTTTCAGAAACGACTTCCTGACACTTAAATCTATACTCAATGTTAACAAATTTCTCTTCTTCAGAAACGCTTTCCATCCCATTGCCAGTCTACATTTTATATCCTTTCTACTTCGACCATCATCAGTTATTTTGCTCCCCAAATAGCAAAACTCCTTTACTACTTTAAGTGTCTCATTTTCTAATCTAATTCCCTCAGCATCACCCGACTTAATTCGACTATCCGTTATCCTCGTTTTGCTTTTGTTGATGTTCATCTTATATCCTCCTTTCAAGACACTGTCCATTCCGTTCAACTGCTCTTCCAAGTCCTTTGCTGTCTCTGACAGAATTACAATGTCATCGGCGAACCTCAAAGATTTTATTTCTTCTCCATGGATTTTAATACCTACTCCGAATTTTTCTTTTTGTTTCCTTTACTGCTTGCTCAATATACAGATTGAACAACATCGGGGAGAGGCTACAACCCTGTCTCATTCCCTTCCCAACCACTGCTTCCCTTTCATGTCCCTCGACTCTTATAACTGCCATCTGGTTTCTGTACAAATTGTAAATAGCCTTTCGCTCTTTGTATTTTACCCCTGCCACCTTCAGAATTTGAAAGAGAGTTTTCCAGTCAACATTGTCAAAAGCTTTCTCGAAGTCTACAAATGCTAGAAACGTAGGTTTGCCTTTTCTTAATCTAGCTTCTAAAATAAGTCTTAGGGTAAGAATTTCCTCACGTGTTCCCATATTTCTACGGAATTCAAACTGATCTTCCCCAAGATCGGCTTCTACCAGTTTTTCCATTCGTCTGTAAAGAATTCGCGTTAGTATTTTGCAGCCGTGACTTATTAAACTGATAGTTCGGTAATTTTCACATCTGTCACGCCTGCTTTCTCTGGGATTGGAATTACTATATTCTTCTTGAAGTCTGAGGGTTTTCGGCCTGTCTCATACATTTTGCTCACCAGATGGTAGAGTTTTGTCAGGACTGGCTCTCCCAAGGCTGTCAGTAGTTCTGATGGAATGTTATCTACTCCCAGGGCCTTGTTTCGACTTAGGTCTTTCAGTGCTCTATTAAACTCTTCACGTAGTATCATATCTCCCATTTCATCTTCATCTAAATCCTCTTCCGTTTCTATAACATTGCCCTCAAGTACATCGCTCTTGTATAGACTCTCTATATACTCCTACCACCTTTCTGCTTTCCCTTCTTTGCTTAGAACTGGGTTCCCATCCGAGCTCTTGATATTCATACAAGTCGTTCTCTTTTCTCCAAAGGTCTCTTTAATTTTCCTGTAGGCAGTATCTGTCTTACCCCTAGTGAGATAAGCCTCTACATCCTTACATTTGTCCTCTAGCTATGCCTGCTTAGCCATTTTGCACTGCCTGTCGATCTCATTTTTGAGACGTTTGTATTCCTTTTTGCCTGCTTCATTTACTGCATTTTTTTATTTTCTCCTTTCGTCAATTAAATTCAATATTTCTTCTGTCACTCAAGGATTTCTACTAGCCCTCGTCTTTTTACCTACTCGATCCTCTGCTGCCTTCACTACTTCATCCCTCAAAGCTACCTATTCTACTTCTACTGTATTTCTTTCCCCCATTCTTGTCAATTGTTCCCTTATGCTCTCCCTGAAACTCTGTACAACCTCTGGTTTAGTCAGTTTATCCAGGTCCCATCTCCTTAAATTCCCACCTTTTTGCAGTTTCTTCAGTTTTAATCTACAGTTCATAACCAATAGATTGTGGTCAGAGTCCACATCTGCCCCTGGAAATGTCTTACAATTTAAAATCTGGTTCCTAAATCTGTGTCTTACAATTATATAATCTATCTGAAACCTTTTAGTATCACCTGGGTTCTTCCATGTATACAACCTTCTTTCATGATTCTTGAACCAAGTTTTAGCTATGATTAAGTTATGCTCTGTGCAGAATTCCACCAGGCGGCTTCCTCTTTCATTTCTTCCCCCCAATCCATATTCACCTACTACGTTTCCTTCTCTTCCTTTTCCTACTGTCGAATTCCAGTCACCCATGACAATTAAATTTTAGTCTCCCTTCACTACCTGAATAATTTCTTTTATCTCATCATACATTTCATCAATCTCTTCATCATCTGCAGAGCTAGTTGGCATGTAGACTTGTACTACTGTCGTAGGCGTGGGCTTCATGTCTATTTTGGCCACAACAATGCGTTTGCTGTGCTGTTTGTAGTAGCTTACCCGCATTCCTATTGTTTTATTCATTATTAAACCAACTCCTGCATTACCCCTATTTGATTTTGTATTTATAACCCTGTATTCACCTGACCAAAAGTCTTGTTCCTCCTGCCACCGAACTTCACTAATTCCTACTATATCCAACTTTAACCTTTCCATTTCCCTTTTTAAATTTTCTAACCTACCTACCCGATTAAGGGATCTGACATTCCACGCTCCGATCCGTAGAACGCCAGTTTCCTTTCTCCTGATAACGACGTCCTCCTGAGTAGTCCCCGCCCGGATATCCGAATGGGGGACTATTTTACCTCCGGAATATTTTACCCAAGAGGACGCCATCATCATTTATCCATACAGTAAAGCTGCATGCCCTCGGGAAAAATTACGGTCGTAGTTTCCCCTTGCTTTCAGCCGTTCACAGTACCAGCACAGCAAGGCCGTTTTGGTTAGTGTTACAAGGCCAGATCAGTCTATCATCCAGACTGTTGCCCCCGCAACTACTGAAAAGGCTGCTGCCCCTCTTCAGGAACCATACGTTTGTCTGGCCTCTCAACAGATACCCCTCCGTTGTGGTTGCACCTACGGTACGGTTATCTGTATCGGTGAGGCACGCAAGCCTCCCCACCAACGGCAAGGTCTATGGTTCATGGGGGAATAGTTTACAGTGATGCCCGTCACTCAAAGCGTTAATGGAAGAGCACACATTAAATTTCGAGAAAACGCGTATTACCTGGCAAGCCCGTTTCTGGGAAAGTTGTGTACATTTGATTCAAATGGATGATGTTGGGTACGCTACCATCATAAAATTCTTTCATTTAGACGGTTCCCTGACAACAGAAATTTATCCATTGTTAGGAAAACTGTAAGTAGGCTGTTTAAGTTTTTATGTTGGTAACTCCACGCAGCACTCTGTATGAAAATCACTGATTGTGCTGTGTGCAATCTGTGGCTGATTTGCATTGTTGGAATATTTGCTATTGTAGTGTTGGGCAGTTGAATGTGAACAGTGCGTAGCGTTCGGCAGTTGGAAGTGAGCCGCCAGCAGTGTTGAATGCGGAGAGAGAGATGCCAGAGTTTTGAGAACGGACGATCTGGACGTATGTCCGCCAGAAAAAGGAAATTTCTAAAGATGGATGTCATGAATATATATATATATATATATATATATATATATATATATATATATATATATGATGACTTTTGAACACTATTAAGGTAAATTCATTGTTTGTTCTCTATCAAAATCTTTCATTTGATAACTATGCCCATCAGTAGTTAGTGCCTTAAGTAGTTAGAATCTTTTATTTAGCTGGCAGTATTGACGCTCGCTGTATTGCAGTAGTTCGAATAGCGAAGATTTTTGTGGGGTAAGTAATTCATGAAAGGTATAGGTTATTGTTAACCAGGGCCATTCTTTTGTAGGGATTATTGAAAGTCAGATTGCGTTGCGCTAAAAATATTGTGTGTCAGTTTAGTGTTGATCAGAATAAGTAAAGAGAGAAATGTCTGAGTACGTTCAGTTTTGTTCAGCTGTTTGAAAATCAAATAACGTAGAGGTTTACCAGCACTGTCATTGTTATATGAAACATCCCCTTAGAAAAATTCATTTTTGGAACACAACCTACGACCAGCTTAGAGACAGAAGTGATGACACTTTCTGCAGGACCTGACCATCATTTGGCAGGACAATGCTCAAGCACGTACAGTGCAAGCTGTTACTCATTTGTTTGATTGGTGGGACTACTGCACTCCCCTGACTTAAGCCGTCGTGAGCTCAACTCGATTTCTAAACTGAAGGAAACATTTCACGGCATTCGCTTCATAAATGCTACAAATTCGTCGGGCAATAGACCGCGCCGCTCGAACTGTCAACACAACTGGCACTGCTAAGAGTATCCTACGACTTCCACATCGCTGGCAACGGGTTATACACAATGCTGGTAACTACGTTGAAGGCCAGTAAAACTTTGAAAGCCGGCCGAAGTGGCCGTGCGGTTAAAGGCGCTGCAGTCTGGAACCGCAAGACCGCTACGGTCGCAGGTTCGAATCCTGCCTCGGGCATGGATGTTTGTGATGTCCTTAGGTTAGTTAGGTTTAACTAGTTCTGAGTTCTAGGGGACTAATGACCTCAGCAGTTGAGTCCCATAGTGCTCAGAGCCATTTTTTTAAAACTTTGAAACACATATCTATTTTGTGCGAGCTGTAAATAAATAGTTGCCACTATTAAAGTTCCATCCTCGTATATGTACTATTTATTCATAGCTGCAGATGTAGAAATGAGTTTTCTATCTCCCCATCAGCGTTCTCGGGTTGTTGTACATAGCGAAACGTTTTCTCAGAGTGGTTTCTAAATCTTATTGAAATCATATATATCGTTCTTATTTGTGCCGAAATTGAACTCTTATTTTTACAGGGATGCTAAGTAACAAAAATTGCTTTGCGTGTGAACAGCTGTTCGTTGCCCATTATCGAACGTTGTTAGATGAAAGACGTTGTCAGAAGCGAAAATATTATAGCGTGTACGTAAAAGAGGTATGATCGAATCGTTACTGCTCACGGATTGTTTACAATCCGGACAACATTTGTAGCTATCTGAGAAAATGCGAAGACATAGCATTTATGCACATGGGTCTCGTCCTTAGAATAAAATGGTTCAAATGGCTCTGAGCACTATGAGACTTAACATCTGAGGTCATCAGTGCCCTAGAACTTAGAACTACTTAAGCCTAACTAACCTAAGGACATTACTCACATCCATGCCCGAGGCAGGATTCGAACCTGCGACCGTAGCAGTCACGCTCGTCCTTAGAAGATTACCATGAAAGACAGTACGACTTGCAGATCGTCAAAGCTTGGTAACGTGGTAAATGTCGCAGCTGTTGCACGTGTGAGCTTAGAGCACTAACACAGTAGTAAAGTGGCACAAACGAGCAGGATACATAAACAGAAATCGTTTTTGGATTACTAATTCTGCCAGGCAGAAGACTCATGGAGCTGGTAATAATGGCGCAATGAAGGGAAAATAGTAACGGGACGCTGCAAGGGATATAAACAATTACCGTCTACCATCCAGCTGTAGGGAGAAAATTTATGGCGGTCGCGCGAGTGACTGCGCGGTATACGAACTTGTTGTAGATATCAAACTAACCAGGAACACCATTACTATCTGTCAGTCACCGTACACTTCTGGGTTATCCGGATCTACACAAAACCATACTGCGCAGTACTGCTGTCATCTATACGATCCATAAAATCCGGCTCCACCGAGTTATAGAGTTGTGTAGATTTAGATTTTCCCGCTGAAAGGCTCTATTCCTTTTATTTATGAGCAGCGATAAAAGTAGCTCTTAGATTTACAAAGTGTTGATGTTCCATCTATAGAATTACCTGCTGCCTTGTAGCAGTACTAGAGACGGAGCTGTGCAGAGTTCGTGCTCAACACTCTGCGCATTCTCTTTCCACTTTAAATTAATAACTTATTTGCGGTGTCTTACCAAGTTTAGCCAAAGACGAGACAGAGTGAATATCTCGTGCATCCCTCGGGTGGACGTTAAGCACGGCTCTTCTCTTTAGCACCTTTCTAGAGCATAACAGATGCGATACACGACTGCACAATCTCACTACACATGTGGTGCATTGCCTAAAAATCCATCTCCAGTGCCAACAGTGGTCGTAATCACTATGGGAAAACTTTTGCAGTTAATAACATTAATCACAACTGTGATAATTTGCCTGTTTTCTTTTGAGTTGAAATAAAAATTATTTTCTCTATACAGTTTCTAAATAGGAAATTTGGACTCTAA
Source organism: Schistocerca americana (assembly GCF_021461395.2). Classification (NCBI taxonomy): domain Eukaryota; kingdom Metazoa; phylum Arthropoda; class Insecta; order Orthoptera; family Acrididae; genus Schistocerca; species Schistocerca americana. The sequence goes on from NC_060122.1 coordinate 532,649,603, forward strand.
ATTCCAGGTTGTGTGTATACTTGACGTAATACATCAAAATTTGGGCCCATCTGTTACTGCAAATTCTGTCTGTGTCGAGTTTGTTAATTAATAAAAATAATCCAGGTTAAGTGTGTGTAGGAGTCGCACACCAAGGGTTCCCTACAAACTTAATTGTGTATATAAACTCACCAGACAAAAAATTTGTCACCGAAATGCGCACGCACAGATGAATCGTTAAGCCTTTAACGATGGCGCAGAGATGGAGCCACGCACTCAGCCGTGCGCGTACTGCCTCTGTGTGAGCACGAGGCAGCAGCTATCTGTGCGACATTTATGTTTCAGGTGGACATTGTACGTGAACATACAGTGTGTAGGGTAGCTAGATTTGTTGGTGTGTGACGGAAGACTGTTCAACTCGTCTAGAGGCAGTGTTGTAACGCACGTGCCCACGAAACACGACCTCAGAATTGTGGTAGGAGGAAGATCCTGATTAAGACGGACCGGAGATGCGTTTCACGGCGTGAGAATCAAAATTGTTCCAAACCCGAGAGGAATTGCTGGAGACAGAGAATGAATGCCCATCCCAACCTGATGACAAGAGAACGTTCCGACAGAAACTGCATGTAATGAACATTTGGTATTGTACATCTCGCAAGACGCCATTGCTCATACAGGCAAATTAAGACGACAACAGCAAAGTTCAGCGAGCTGGAAGGATATGGGACAGGTTTTCTGAACGCTCCCCGATCCTATTAGATCTCGATTGGCGAGCAAAATCACCCAAATTAAACCCCTAATAAAATCTGTGCGACATGTTGGAACAGCCGACATCAACATCTCCTCAGTTTAGTGGAACTGTGCGATCATATCCTCACCGAGAGGCTTAACACGGATGCGACGTACCTGCACAACCCTAGGGAATCACTTCTCAACAGAGTACTGGTAGTAATCAAGTCCTTGGTCGGAGTTGCACGGTGTTAAATGATTTACCTGGGGGTGAATATTTTTTTGGTGAGTGAGCTTGCATAGTTCATCCATCTGGAGAATGAAAAATCTCGACGAGCTTTGCTCGTTATCGGTATTGATACTGGCAAGATATCGGTTCCTGAAGTTCCAAGATTTTTGAGGTTAATTCCAATATGTCAGATTTTTTCCAGTACTTGTACTGTGAAACCTTGCTTCTTGCCAGATTCCCTGATTCAAGGTGAATCGAAAGTACCATAGGTTTTGATGAATAAACTTGAGAGTATCAAAATATGTGACATAAATGACCATATCTTTGGACTGCATTAACATCCTATGCGTGTCTCAAAGTTGTACTAGGTTTCTTACCAGCAACTATGTTTTTATTGAGAGCTGGTTCACCTTTTTTCCCCGTTTTTTCTTCATCTGAATCTGCTCTGGGTTTCTAAAAAGTTCACTGCCTGTATAAAGTTAAGATTAATATGTTCACGGATTGACAGTAGTTCTGCTTGTCGTAGAGTTTAATGTTCCACAGTGATTGCGACACTGGAATTGCCTTCGTAAGAAGCAAAGCTCGCTGCTCCGTTAGGCCATCTAGATTTAATTTTTCCACGATTTCCCTAAGTCGAGTAGGCCTGTTGTACAGGACACGATCTGTTTTCTTCCAGGTCTTTTCCCAATCCGAACTTGATTGCGCTCATTGTCCGCTGGCAGGTAGATAACAATCTTATCTCCTTCTTACTTGCCGAGCGGTTCTAGGCGCTTCAGTCCGGAACCGCGCTGCTGCTACGGTAGCAGGTTCGAATCCTGCCTCGGACATCGATGTGTGTAATGTCCTTAGGATAGTTCGGTTTACTTAGTTCTAAGTTCTAGGGGACTGATGACCTCAGATGTTAAGTCCCATTGTGCTTAGAGCCATTTGAACCATTTTATTCCTTCTTACTTCACAGCTGGACAACATTTATAAAATCGTCCATTTTGGTTGCAACGTAGTCTCTCTTTTCCTGACCTCTGACAGGCCTTTGGTACCTATAATACAGGTGTTGAGCCAGTCGGTTGCTGAATAAAAAATGCAATGTTGCCTGTACAGCAAACTGACTCAGCTCTTTTGGACAACGGGCACCGGCGGAAATCTGATACCTAAAAGAATTCGAAGGAGATGTAGTTGAAAGAGGGGAGTAATCTGTAACTGTATTACCCTGAAAGACAAATTATACAACGTGATTTCAACTTTTGAGCACTTTTCCCTAGTGGACACGATCGCATTGAGAAATAGCTCTCTAGTATTGGTACTTCGTTTGCCGAAATATGAGCTGAAACCAGCCTGGTTAGAAACGAGAGGATTGTTTTTATTTTGTTGTTGCCACCCTGATTTAGTTATTTCATCAGAAAACCAGCAAATGTATGTAATTCAGGGTAGATTTCACGCAGTTGTTCATGCAGTTCTGAGCTGTTCTCAGCCCGAAGGGGGAGGAAGCGGTCGACCACTGCCAACTACAGGTGTAGATGACCGCTACGTTATGCAATTGTGAAGAAGAGATCCACGTAAAACATCGGGTACAATTGCAACCAGATTTAACAAAATGGTTCAAATGGCTCTGAGCACTATGGTGTTTAACTTCTGAGGTCATCAGTCCCCTAGAACTTCAGAACTACTTAAACCTAACTAAGCTAAGGACGTCACACACATCCATGCCCGAGGCAGGATTCTAACTTGCGCCTAGAACCGCTCGGCCACTCCGGCAGGCCCAGATTTAACAGGACTGCAAGGCATACAGCCTCACCCCCTACAGAAGCACGGCTGCTGCAGGGTTGAGTTCTATTTACCCGAAGACCGGTGTTTCGTGTTCCGTTGACACCCGCATATCGGTGACACCGTTCGCGTGGTGCCATGAGCGTAGGGACTGCACCAACGAGTAGTGGGGTCGCATGCCCTTCTCGAATGAGAGAACATTCAATCTGAGCAGTGATCCCGGGCGTACCATTATACAGCGAGAGGAGGAAACACCTAAAGCACCCGGGAACATTGTCGAACATGATCGTGTTCTTGATCTAGGTGTTATGGTGTGGGAGTACTGGCCTCCAAATTTTTGTACACGGTACACTCATGCGTCAGAGTTATTGTGACAGTGTACTACTCCTTCCTCATGCGCGTCTTTCCAGGAGTACATTGTTTCCTGACTGCATTGTTATGGACGACAATGCGCGACCGCATGGAGCAGCGCAGGTAGAGGAGCTCTTGGAACGAGAGGATGTTAGGTGCCTGGACTGGCCTGTCCGTTCTCCCGTCTTTAATCCCATCCACCACGTGTGGAGTGTGTTGGGAAAACGCGTTACAGCACGTTCACATGCACCAACGACCGTCCAGTAGCTGCTGGTGCGGGAATGGAACGCCCCACCACAAGAAACTCAGTACCAACCTTGTGGCCAGCATGGAAGCACGTTGCAGAGGATGCACTGCTGTTTGTGGTGACCAAACACACTCTTAAGAAACATTCCCACCTTTTCTAGTGTCCAGGGGACCATTATAACATGTAGAGACTTCAATGTAATAGCTGTCTTTGAATAAAAGTGTCATTTCTGTTCGTTTAATTGCTTATTTGTTTCAGTTATATTCCGTACCTTATTGTAGCAGTTCTTTCTACGTATGGTCCAAGTTTCGTAGAGCTTGTAACGGGATATCCTCCTCAAACATTACTTTTCCTCAAAAGTAGTTGTCGATACCAGTATTGTTTTTCCAATTTTGGATGGGTCAATATTATCTCAGTTGCTTTTATGAAAACTTCCGTATAATTTTATACACGGTATGTTATATTTCGAACTAAAATTAATAAAAAGGAATTACTTTATAAAATATTTCAGTTTCGATGTCATAATCGATAAGAACTAGTTCTGAATCTACAGTTAAAATTATTTTTCTTAGAAACATTTGAAATTATTATTGGCACACTTAAAATTTCTGCCCGGGTTCCCGGGTTCGATTCCCGGCGGGGTCAGGGATTTCCTCTGCCTCGTGATGACTGGGTGTTGTGTGATGTCCTCAGGTTAGTTAGGTTTAAGTAGTTGTAAGTTCTAGGGGACTGATGACCATAGATGTTAAGCCCCATAGTATTAAGTCCCATAGTGCTCAGAGCCATTTGAACCATTTTTTTAAATTTAAAATTTCTATTATTAATTACGCAATCCTGTACTGTTTACTATGTTTACTTCTGGATTCACTTACAAAATAATAATCGAAATTAATAATGTATCGGAAACTAGTAGTATTTCATTTGTTAAGAAAACTTGTGATTAGTTTGGAATATTGTTATTTCCGCAGAGTGTGGGAATCGTAGGCATGCCTCTGATGTGATAGGATGTATTTTTGTGCGAACACTGTAATTTCGACTTTGTCAATGTGAAAAATCCAAATACTGTATGATCTACTAAAATGTGAGAAAATGTATTTACGAGAAAAAATGCAACCGTGAGGGCCTGATGTGAGATTTTCAGTTTCTAGAATCAGACCCCTAGACAAGAAGAACTGGAACCATCTCAACGTGACAAGCTAAGTGAACTTGAAAGTTTATTGTAATCTTCGCTCCTCTCAAATCTTCAGAAAACACTTTGCTTATTAATTACTTCGGCTGGACATTGTTTAATGTGTACAATAAATGAAAGGAGGGGAAGATTACAAGCTATGTTACTTGTTATTATCAAACCAAGCGAAAATTACTTTCGTCCTTAAATTTTGCACGCGTGTACGAAGATGAATGTGGTAGCAGCACGTGAGGTGTCCGGCTCACTACCCGCTGTTATCGTAGTTAACTGATCAGTCATCCTTAGGTACAGCTTTCATTGCCTTCCAGCCGACGTGTTGATCCTACCGCAAGTAGCAAAGTATGATTAATGTGAGGTTTAAAATAAACTTTTCTCCGCTATTCCGGCGTTGTAAGTAGACGCTGTAAGCTTCATCAATCTGGAACATAGCATCACCCTACCAGTACAGTTCCGTATAACCTCGCGAACATACGCATTAGACAGCAATCGGTTTCATGCTCGGAACAAAGAGATTCTAAGTTACAAATATTGTAGTTTCTCCGAACCTGCATGTCGGATTTTTAAGTGTGAAACGCCGTTGACTTCGCCTCTTTTATAACGGTTACTCTAGCAGGAGAAATGACTATAGTTCCATTTGAAAAAGTGAAGATAATACCGACATGTCTGTAATTATCATAGCTATGAAAAGAGTTTGTACGGCGTTTAGTGAAGAGTTTTGCACAATTGATTCTAGTGAAAATGGAATTACGATATATTAAATGAACAGCTTAGCTGAATCAGCTTGTATACTGTGTGTATCCTCTCTAACTACAAAAACTGATGTGCCATCGCACACGATGAACTCGCGCAGTAGAACCGAAGAATTTACGTCGTTAGCTGCGCAAAGTTCCTTCGAAGCGCAAAGAAAGTCTTTCGCCATCTCGAAATCGGTTTAGAGGCTTTGCGAAACGGTTTTCTGCACTTCCGCCAGGGAAGCCTTACATAACGGCTGTGTGGGCCGGCGGTGGCGCGCCCGGCGGTCTCTGCTGTCGCCTCAGCTGACGTCACAAGCCGATGCTCCCATTGGGAGTCTGCTCATCGTGTCAGTTCCATCTCACGACCTCCGGCCCTCCGTTTTTCGTCTCGCTAGAGTCATTTTTCCATTGCTCTGTAGTCATCTTTCAGTCCTTTTGTCTTCGGAAACAAATCTAGCTGCTTCCTTCATGTGGCCGAAGTGTTGCTTATAAAAGATTATCATTCGTCAAGATACCACTCCACATTTAATCACCGTTCATGCTCTACAGACTCCTATTTTTGCGTCCTGTATGTTTCACTTAATGGCCGTGACGTTCTATGCTCTGGCCCTTAACCCCCAGTGTTCATTCCGGATAGAGGCAGGAACTTTTCCTTGTTCCAGTCCGTCTAGGACGCCACAGATCGACTCAACCTGCTGTCAAAATGAGCACGAGGGATCTCTCTTGGGAAGTGAGTGTGGACGGGGGAGGGGCCCACCGCCATTCCCACTCCTAGTCCCATGGCCAATGAAAGGCTGGAGTCTACTTGTAGAGTGACCGACACTCAGGGCACGGGTTTGCAGCAGAGACTTTACATTTTACTTTCAGTATGATCAATGTGATTCTAAACCTTTTATATTTAAACTGACTTCTATAGTTGGCTCTTTTGTTTGTTGAAGTTACAATGGCATTTCTTTCCAGGTTGATAAGGCAGTAGGTTCAAGTTGACTGCAAATGTTGTATGAGCGATATGATACATTAAGGTTACAACTGCTTAAATGCTACAAACAATATTTATTATGCAGTAAGTATGGATACAGAATTATCACTCCACGTTTCACTAGATCATTTCTTGCTGACTTGTCGTGAAGTTGTAGACACGCACTGAAAGAATAATCCAGATAAGCCGTGGCCATGCAAATACGTCAGCATCCGTGTATTCAAAATCCAAATAGTTGTGCATGTGAGGTCCAATGAGCAGCCCGGTCATTTTCCACGGTGTCAGCGAGGTAGATACTACATCGCAGCACGATTCAAAGTAAGTTCATGCTGTCAAGGCGGCCAGTTTTGTTTCTCCATGACGTCAGAGGACAGGCCCTTATGGCTGCTCGCGGTGGTCTCTTTTTCGTAGCATACCGTACATCACCGCCTATCGACCACACTGTCTTAGGAAATATGCGTAGCTTCCCTCCGACCTTTAACTGACTGTAGCGTAGAAAGCATCCCTGTCCGTAGTGGGATCGCATTAGTGGTTGTGAGACGTGTGGATGGGCAGCCCAGCTAGGGATTCGATGTCTATCTTGACGTCAGTTGCTGTCTGTGGTTTGTGGTTGCACTGTGTCATCCGCTCGCGATGGAGGCGTCTACAAGGTGCTGAAGTCGGCTGGAGCTGGTGTTCCTGTCCCCGGATGCCCAATGGGAGTTATATATGTTGCTGGACAAAGGGTTATTATCTTGTTTCTGTCTGGAAATCTTAATTTTTACTAGACTGGCGCTGAGACCATTGGCGGTCGACTTCACATGGAGGCCGCTAGGCTTGGTCCCAGCAGGTTTGCGTGCCTTACCAGCATGGCACCATTGGCTTCCACGATGAACATTTGGCATCTCTGGGTGACCCTTTCTACCTTATGTGGAACACGCCTGAAGGCATCGGAGTATACCACGGTTCTCAGAGAGCTCCAGGGGCGACGGTTGGGCTGGCGTGGGTGTGATAGGCCGTGGGAGGCCCAAGAGTGTCTGATGCAGACGGCTGTGCAGTGCTTTGGTCCGGTAGGAGGACAGGAACTGGGTCAGGACCGCGGCTTTGGGTACTGCTGACATAATTTTTCGCATCTCCCCCTTAAGGGGCTCCGGAACGCCCCGTACTTGCAATGTTAAAATAACGCTTATAAATTACATCTTTCCTCACAAAGTATTTGAGGTAGGAAGTTGAACTTTTTACAGATTATTTATTGGAATATGGGCTACAACTTAACACAGGGATTTTACAAAATTTTAGTTCAGTTATTAAAGATGATTTTTTTTTTCAATTGTAATGAAAATTCACAACACTTTCTTGCAATTTTTTATTTATATATTCAAAAATATACAGTTTTTTGGAAAAAGGCTGTGTTAAATTATGCAGAAGGTACTGTGTAACATTTACTGAAAGTTTGAAACAAATATGTTTGGAAGATCCTTAGAAAACATGTAATTAGTATGAGAAAATAAAAGTTTTGGGAATCGAGCGACAAAGATTGGATTAACTTTTTAGTGCATTCCAGGTCCATAGGATGGATTATCTTCATCCTCTGCAAACTCCTCCTCCAGCTTCCTCTTGTTCCTCCTCCTGTTTACTCTTGCTTGTATTTCTAGACTCTTTACAGCCCTGTCTGCAGCCCGAAGGCGTTCCTTGTCTAAAGCAAGCATCGCTCGTTGTTGTGTTCGTAGATTTTGCTACCATTTTCTTCAGTTGCAGTTACTGCAACACTGTTCCAAAAGGTGGTCATGTATGAACACTTATCACATTTCAGTTGTATTTCACTAGCAAGTCCTACGTGCTTTATTATGGAGAGTTCCAGACCAACTTCACTAAAATGAATACATCTTACACAGTTTGAAAAAATTCCTTTGAGAACCGACATATCAAATATTTCATTCACATCCGATTCGCCCATAAAACATTCATAGTTTTCACTCATTGAACCAAGCTTCTTCTGTGAAGTATTTTCTTTCCCACTTTGACTGCTATGGGCAGGTGTACTTGAGAGGTTAGGTTCACTCACTTAGTTATCGTCTTTATTGTTTACAGTAATAACACATACCTTTGGCTTTCCAACATTTCTCCTTTTCTTAAAAGCGTTCAGAGGATTTCTAATAACTTTACTTTTACTCATTATTATACTTCAACAAAACAGAGACTCAAGAAACAGAATTAATTACGAATATTTTCGAGATAACGACAGAGTGAATAAACATGAAACAATCGACAATCACAACAGCGATATACACTCCTGGAAATTGAAATAAGAACACCGTGAATTCATTGTCCCAGGAAGGGGAAACTTTATTGACACATTCCTGGGGTCAGATACATCACATGATCACACTGACAGAACCACAGGCACATAGACACAGGCAACAGAGCATGCACAATGTCGGCACTAGTACAGTGTATATCCACCTTTCGCAGCAATGCAGGCTGCTATTCTCCCATGGAGACGATCGTAGAGATGCTGAATGTGGTCCTGTGGAACGGCTTGCCATGCCATTTCCACCTGGCGCCTCAGTTGGACCAGCGTTCGTGCTGGACGTGCAGACTGCGTGAGACGACGCTTCATCCAGTCCCAAACATGCTCAATGGGGGACAGATCCGGAGATCTTGCTGGCCAGGGTAGTTGACTTACACCTTCTAGAGCACGTTGGGTGGCACGGCATACATGCGGACGTGCATTGTCCTGTTGGAACAGCAAGTTCCCTTGCCGGTCTAGGAATGGTAGAACGATGGGTTCGATGACGGTTTGGATGTACCGTGCACTACTCAGTGTCCCCTCGACGATCACCAGTAGTGTACGGCCAGTGTAGGAGATCGCTCCCCACACCATGATGCTGGGTGTTGGCCCTGTGTGCCTCGGTCGTATGCAGTCCTGATTGTGGCGCTCACCTGCACGGCGCCAAACACGCATACGACCATCATTGGCACCAAGGCAGAAGCGACTCTCATCGCTGAAGACGACACGTCTCCATTCGTCCCTCCATTCACGCCTGTCGCGACACCACTGGAGGCGGGCTGCACGATGTTGGGGCGTGAGCGGAAGACGGCCTAACGGTGTGCGGGACCGTAGCCCAGCTTCATGGAGACGGTTGCGAATGGTCCTCGCCGATACCCCAGGAGCAACAGTGTCCCTAATTTGCTGGGAAGTGGCGGTGCGGTCCCCTACGGCACTGCGTAGGATCGTACGGTCTTGGCGTGCATCCGTGCGTCGCTGCGGTCCGGTCCCAGGTCGACGGGCACGTGCACCTTCCGCCGACCACTGGCGACAACATCGATGTTCTGTGGAGACCTCACGCCCCACGTGTTGATCAATTCGGCGGTACGTCCACCCGGCCTCCCGCATGCCCACTATACGCCCACGCTCAAAGTCCGTCAACTGCACATACGGTTGACGTCCACGCTGTCGCGGCATGCTACCAGTGTTAAAGACTGCGATGGAGCTCCGTATGCCACGGCAAACTGGCTGACACTGACGGCGGCGGTGCACAAATGCTGCGCAGCTAGCGCCATTCGACGGCCAACACCGCGGTTCCTGGTGTGTCCGCTGTGCCGTGCGTGTGATCATTGCTTGTACAGCCCTCTCGCAGTGTCCGGAGCAAGTATGGTGGGTCTGACACACCGGTGTCAATGTGTTCTTTTTTCCATTTCCAGGAGTGTATATTGAACCATCACAGGTTAGCCACAACACATACTTTATCTCACATCACTAAAATGTACCTGATGAACACGGACGTTAATAATAACACCATTTGACAGCAGTTTAACAGCGCCACATTGGGTCACGCCCATGTAGAACACATTTCAAAAAAAATTTAAAAATAGTTGTGGTCTTCGGAATTGAATAAATTATATATCTATTAAAAGGTAATAGTCTGCAGATTCAGAAAACGCAAAAAGTAAAAATTGAACTTTTCATGATTTTGAGCCTTTCCGGAGCCCCTTAAAGGGAAAGGCGCTGTTGTCAGGTGCGTTACGCAGTTCTGAAAACAGAAATCCTGAAATATGGATGGGAATTTAGGGACATCGTCTATAGTAATTATTTCTGGGGCCCATTCAGTGCCCAATATATTCTGCAGGACGGTGAATTTTCCCTTCCTCTAGAAACGGCATTTGATCAACGTTTGGGAATTCAGAGTGTGCTTCTTGTAATGACGAACCACATTTCTTGCAGGAATGGGATGGCGACGTACGCAAGTACGCGCTGCCTTGATCGCTGTATCTCTAGCAAGGCTTAGAAATATTGTGGGGTGCTGGCTGGGCTGACGCGCAGGAGCGGGCTGTTGTATGCCCCCTTGTGATGCCGGACCAGCAGGCGTGCCGCCCTGCAAGTGTCTTCATATGTCATCCGCCAGTGGTCGGCGGGCAGCAGGTTTATGACACGCTGGCGCAGTGGCAGCGGGATCACCACCCGGAATTCACTGTCGTCGCTGCAGTCGCCGTCGGCGTCGCCGTCGTCGTCAGCGTCAGTACTCCCTATATTATGTGGGTCCTATTTTAGAGAGAAAAGTATGTACGGAGGTCTTGAAGGGAGTGGTGAAGGAGGCATTCCGGCCAACCTTGGCGAATATATCTGATAATTTGCTTGAAAAGAGGGTCATTTGCAATTACAGCTGATGTGAGGGAAAGTCTTGTAGGCAGTTTTTTAGTGTGTCGTCGATCTGGAAAGAGTATTTCCTGAGAATCAATGTGGAGCCTGGCCAGATAAGTAGTCTTTAATGAGCATGCATTTAGCAGAGGAATTATCATTCCACTCTTAATGTTACCGCCGTTGCTTTTAATTCCACCGCAGTTTGTTTTGACTTTTTTTATATGTAGGGTCACTTTTTCCGACAAACACCTCTTTTTCGGTTTCTTCATCTACACCTACTCGGTTACTTTGCAAGTCACTATTAACTACCTGAGAGAGGATTCATCGAACCATCTTCTAGGAATGGAAATACCATTCTCCAACAGCGCGCAGGAAAAACGAATACTTCATTACTGCCGTGCGACCCCTGATTTCTCTTATTCTATTATGATGATAATTTCTCCCTATGTTGGTGGGCGCCAACAAAATATTTTCACATTCAGAGGAGAAAGTTAGCTAATTGAAATTTCATGAGAAGATCCTGCCGCAACGAAAACCGCCTTTGTTTTAATGATTGCCACCTCAATTCGCGTATCATAACCATGGTACCCTCCCCACCTATTTCGCGATGACGCAAAACGGGATGACCTCCTTTGGAGTTTTTCGATGTCCTCGGTCAATCCTACCTGATGCTGATCCCACAACGCACAGCAGTACTTCGGTAGAGGATGAAGTAGCGTAGTGTAGGCAGTTTTTTAGCAGACCACTTGCATTTTCCAAGTGTGTTGCCAATAAATCTCACTCTTTTGGTTCGCTTTCCCCACAGAATTATCTGTGTGATCTTTCCCATTTGAGTTATTCGTAATTGTAATACCTAAGTACTTAGCTGAATTCGCAACATTGAGATTTGTGTAATCCGAGATTTAACGGATTTCTTTTAGTACTGATGTGGGTGTCGTCACACTTTTCATCATTTACAGTCAGTTGCCACTTTTCGCACCATACAGATATCTTGTGTAAATCATTGTGCTATTTGTTTTGATCTTCTGATTACTTTACATGACGGTAGATGACAGTATCATCTGAAAACTAAGTCTCCCAAATCGTTTATATAGATCAGGAACAGCAGAAGACCTATAATATTTCCCTGTCGAACACCAGATATAGTATTCCTTATGTTTTACACGATGCCTTTCCGTGTATTACTATGAACTGTGATCTTTCTGACAGGAAATCGCAAATCCAGTCGCACAGCTGAGACGCTACTCCCTAGGCACGCATTCTGATTAGATGTCGCTTTTGAGGAACGGTATCAAGAGCCTTATGGAAATCTAAAACTACTCTAACTTTGGGAGAGTAAAGAACTAGTTGTGTTTCACAAGAACGATGTTTTCTTAATTTATGTTGGCTATTTGTTAATAAATCGTACTTTTGAAGGTAATTTATAATGTTTGAACACAGTATATGCTTCAAAATCCTGCTGCCAATCAACGTTAGTGATATGGGTCTGTAATTCAGCGTATTACTCCTATATCCTTTCTTGAATATTGGTCTGACCTATACAACTTTCCGGTCTTTAGGTACGGATGTTTCTACGAGTGGGCTAAGTATGCAGCTATTGTATCAGCATACTCTGAAAAGAACATAACTGATATACAATCTAGACCGGAGGCCTTGAGTATTAAAAGAGTATCAAATATGGTCATAGGATGCTAATATCGACCCCTTGCCTCTGTAACAGTAGTGGCGGAACATTTGAGAGAAAACTTAGACAAGATTACACGTAAATTTCCTGGTGATGCAGTAGAATTACAACGATATTTCAGTTTCACAATTGTAGTCTGGAAGAGTGAAGTGACCGATTGAGGAGGGTAGTAGGGACTGGGAATAACGTAAAATTATTCTGAGCATTATCCGAAAATTACCTTGAGCAGCTAGTTAGAGAACCGAGTCGTGAAGGCAACATATTAGATCACTCAGTCACTAGTAGGATGAAACATCGACTAGACGTAGACAGGGAATCAGTGACCATAAGTCCAAAACAACATCACTCAATACTGCTGGAAATGGGATCTAAAGAAAAGTAGGAACATATTTCTCCTTAGCGAGAGCGACAAAGATTTCAGAATGTTAAGACATTAAGTTGTGGGCTGTCCATGAATGTAAATTCTAGGTTGTGGATATATTTGTTAATAATATTCTGTCTTGAGTGACAATATTTTTATTTTATAGTTACTACCCAACGTGATTCAGAGCTACAACTCAATGTTCAAGGACTGTGTAGAACTACACTGCTACTTAACAGTAGCAAAATGACACAATTTTATATTTATAGAGGTTCTCATGCGGAATTAATGAGAAAAATTCTAGAGGAATGATTAAAATGAAGTAATGTACCATATTACCTGCGTCTGAGCACATAACATTCATCTTCTGCATTGACGAAAAACTCCCACATTTGCACTTACATTTTGAACTATTTAACATGTTTACGAGGTGCGACAATAAATTAATGAGACTGATTTTCTTTGCAAGATGTGGCAAGCCTGCAGGCTTGCATAGGCACAATATCTTTGACCTTGGTCTATAAGCTGCTTCTAGTCCAAGCCGCACATCGATGCAACTTCTCAGTCGTGAGTTGTGCTGCAATAAGTTAACACGTGTTTGTGTCTCTCGTCACGGAAATGGAACCGCATAATACTGCGCATTTATTTTTTCGTTGAAATGGGTGAAAACGCGACGACAACTTACGGTAAGCTTCAGAAAGCTTTTGGAGAAGAGGTTATGTCAAGAGCTCAGGTTTTTCGTTGGCATAAAATGTTTAATGAAGGCAGAACGAATATTGAAGTTGAAGACCGCAGTGGACGACCATCAACCTCACGGATGGATGTCAGCTTGGCCAGGGTGCGTGAACTCGTACAATCTGATCGAAGATTATTCGCGAAAATGATTGCAGAAGAACTAAACATCAATCGAGAAATGGTTCGTCTAATAATAACTGAACATCTTGGTATGAGAAAGATTTGTACAAAAATTGTCCCCAAAAATCTCACACCACAATAGCGAGAAACACTTAAAAATATGGCAGCCGATCTGTTAGAGCAAACGGAAATCAATCCAGAATTGTTGAGCCGTGTTATCACTGATGATGAAAGTTAGTTTTATTCAGTACGATTCAGAGACAAAACGCCAGAGTTTCCAATGGAACTCAAAGGGATCACCCAGACCAAAAAAAGCTCGCATGTCAAAGTCAAAAGTGAAATGCATGCTTGTGTGCTTCTTTGATTCCAAGGGAATTGTTCATAATGATTGGGTGCCTCCTGGACAAACAGTTAACCAATATTACTACAAAAAATTTTTAGAAAGACTTCGTAAAAGAGTTCTTCGTGTCCGTGCCAACATTGCTGATAATTGGATTCTGCATCACGATAATGCGCTATCCAATACTGCTCTGTCAGTAAAGCAATTTTTAACCTCAAAACAATTTACAGTACTACAACAGCCACCTTGTTCACCAGATATCGCTGCGTGCGACTTTTTTCTATTTCGAAGAGTCAAAATGGCGGTCAAGGGACACCGTTTTCAAACAACACAAGATGTCCAAAAAGCTGTGACGAGGGTCTTGGAGCATATTACAGAAGACGAGTTCCACAAATGTTACCATCAATGGCTGTACCACATGGCGGAAATGACGCATACTTAACCTAGGTTACAGTGATGTGATGGAGTATAGACGTTCTTACTGTTTCCATTGACATTGGTTGACGAATTACACTAAAAAAATAGATAAATGAAAATAAAAATCAGAAATAAAATAATTAAACAACTGCTGTGAATAATTTTTAATTGTGCCGCTCTGCTACTGTTATGTAAAAAATGAAGCAGATGTAACCACCATTCTGTCCATTTATTTCTTCAAAGTGGAGCTGTAGGCCCGAAATGCGTTGAACAGTAATTAGAAAATAAAAATATTGTGACTGAAAACGGAATATTATTCAAAAAATATATCGCTAAGCTGGAATTAAGATTACTTAAGCGGTCAATATGAAAAATTCGTCTTCAGGACCGAAAATGTTGAGAATCAGTGGACAAATTTTTTGCAATACCCGTTAGAGAGGTATGTGCCAAGCAAAACCGTGGGGGATGGGAAACATCCCTCGGCTTCGATACCCGCGTTGGAAAGCTGCTACAGAGAGCAAAGAAAACTTCACTACAAACATAGGTAGCCAGAACCTCACAGACAAACAAGCCAAAATTAGACAGGGAGAGTCATACGTGAAGCATTCAACGAATTCGAAAGTAAAATTGTATCTACTGACTCGACAGAAAATTCTAAGAAGTTTTAGTGTGATGTTAAATGAGTAAACGGATTCTAGCCATCCGTCCAGACAATCTGTGATCATAATGGCACTGAAACTGATGATGACGCAGAACAGACCGATGTAATAAACGTCTTTTTTCCGGAAATGTTTCGCAGAGAAAGGTCGCACTGTAGTTCCTCCTTTAAATCGTCGCATAAACGAGAAAATTATAGATATCGGAATAAGTAATGAGGGCTAGAAAAGCAACTGAAATCGCTCAACAGTGGGAAGGCCACTGGACCTGACGGGATATCAATTCGACTCTACGCAGAGTATGTGAAAGAAATTGCTCCCTTTCTATCAGCAGTGTACCGTACGCCGCTCTAAGAGCGAAGCGTTATTTGTGATTGGAAAAATGAAAAATGCATAGTTCTTTTCCGCTTTCAAGGACAGAACAGATGCATAAAGCTATTCGCCCATATCTCCGATTTCGGCCTGTTGCAGAATTCTGGAACATGTTTTAAGCTTTCGTATTATGATATTTCTGTAGGCAGAAAATCTCCACTATAATAATCAACATGGGTTCCGAAAAAACGATTGTGTGAAACTCAGCTCGCTCTGTTCGTCTACGAGACACAGAAAGCAGAAGATACAGGCACCCAGATAGATACAGTGTTGCTTGATCTCGGAAAAGTATTCGGTACAATTCCGCACTGACGACCAATGAGCAAAATACGAGCTTACGGAACATCAGACCAGCTGTGTACACGAGGTTCTTCTCACATGACGCTGTTATATACAGAGATGTCACAAAGCTAGAAAACTGCACCGAAGTCCAGGAAGATCTGCAGACGATTACTTGTTGGAGAGATTAGTAGTTTACTCTCAACAAGTAAAAATGTAGCGCTCTGCGCCTATATCGGCTGAAAGACCCATTATTGTACTATTACACGTTTGCAGAACAGTCACTGGGAACAGAAACTTCCACTAAATACCTGTGACTATACACACAGAACGATTGAAAGTGGAATGGCTACAATCTCAGGTGAGGCACATACCAAACAGAGTATAGTTTGCCTACAAAGTGGTACCTTACAGAACCCTCCTTCGACCGATATTTAATGTTGCTCGTCAGTCTGGGATACGTAGCAGACTAATACCTAAAGAAGAACAGCGCATTTCGTTACAGGTTCATTTAGTAAACGCGAAAGCGCCACAGAGACGTTGACCCAATTTCGTTGGCAGACGCTGCAAGACTTCACGGAGCAGTTTCCTAGAAATATCAATGAATGTATTGCTTCCTCGTGCGTATATATCACGGGAAAACCCTGAAGGTGAAATTGGAGAGATTGGAGCTCACACAGTGGCTCAACAAGATTTGTTTCTCCCGCGAAGCATTCGCGGCTAGAAGAGGAAACAGAGATAGTGTCAGTGGCTACAAAGTACCCTCTGGCACACATTCTAAGGTGGCTTGAGGTGTACAGGTGTAGGCAGGACGAAACGTGACCTCCTTAAGGGAGTTAATGCTTTTTTTATCGTTTTTCATTATTTTTCCTAAGATAAATACACTGAACTCACTGAGAATCAGCAAATAAGTTTGGTCATATTTTCAAAAAAAGAGGTAACTCTTGTTCTCTTCACCACTGAATGTAAACCTTTCAAAATTCATGGAACAGAGCTGTCGGCAGGTGACTTGCGGTTTTCGGCTGTGCCTGGAGCCGGCCCAGGCTGTTCGCCGCAGTGGCCGTGCTGACTTCGCCACCACAGCCGCTGCCCCTGCAGCTGCAGCGCTTCGCTACCCCCGTAACACGGCTACGCTTGTAACCTGCTGGCGGACCCTGTATTCCCCAGGGAATAACTGCTGGCCGCCCTTCCCCTAGCTGATCTGCATTAGCAGCCGAGTTGTCATAACTCAAGTACAGCGTTGTCGCTTCCGCCGTTTCCATGCAGGCATAATAGCGCAGCTTACCATAAAACACTTTCTCACTTCCTTCGGGTTGTGGCAGTGTAGTTACTAGCCTATTTCTTCCTGTGTTAGGCTACTTTTGTATATAGCCCTAGAGACACAATTAAAGCAAAATATTAGTTCCTTGTCTTGCTTCGGTACTTTTTTTTTACTTACAATGGATAGTTAATACGTCAACAACAAGATCACTAATAAGTGACAATCATAAGTGTAATTTTAATCATGAAGTAACCAGTTTTGCATTTTTCGTGAGAGGCCATATTTCTATTTTAGTGTCGAGACACGGCTGCCCATTACAGTTTTAACGCCAGGAAAAATAGCAGATAAATAAATGTTGCTCGTAGTGCTCTTAGTAAAGCAGGAAGAATAGATGACTGACCTACTGGAAAAGCCGTACGCGCTACCACGCCGCTGTAAGGATACGGGGAGGCGCTCCAGTCCCAGATCTAATCCTCTCGACAGATTAACGTCGACGGCTATAAATCTGTAGGTGATTAGGAAGTATACAGGGTGCAAAATTTCGTACACAGGAATGCCACCTCTAACACCTTCAGTGGCTCTAATGCAGCAAGGTATCTAGTCGAACTGGCTACAGTCGTCTTCTATCGTTAGGGAAGCATTGATGTAGATATCAAACATCAGATGTCTTGGGGTATTACAACCTGGATGTCATGTGGTATTGTGCTTAGGGCATGGCATTCGAAAGCTTTAAATTGAGACAGGGAGGTTCTGTGAAAAAGAACTAACTACCAATTCGAGGTAAACGAATTTCAAAGTTCCACTGTGTGTCAAAAATCTGCTTTTCTTTTGAACGACAGAGTGTTGTTTTTATCGCATTCTGCATACGTAGATATATTTTAATTCTTTATAAAATATGTATTTTATTTTTGTTACGTCCTATTTTCTAAAAACAAGAGTACCGCAAGTAAACTTGCATTCGCAGTCAACTGTATTTCTGAAACGACTAGTCCCGCCTGTACTACACTGTCCTTATTAATTCATGGTTGTGAAGTGTGTTGTTATTGACGCACATCATAGTGAGCTGTTACCTGAGAATGGCACACATGCGATCGTAAATAAATAAAAATTTTACAGGTAGGAGGAACATGTAGCATCACTTGTACACTCGCAGCCACCGAAATCAGTTTCCATATAACATTCTAGATCGCATACGGTGTCTGTTGTAAAACGACGTACTAGTGGTTCGACCAGTACCGTAAATGACCTTCACCAGAGTGCACTGTCTCATCAAAAGTATTCGGTCACCTATTAGCGGACCTATACGACAGCTTGAACCCTGCTGGGGGACACTTATCTGAATCTCTGTGGAGGAACAACAGTCGAGTCTTCCTCTGGAGCTGAAGCCAGAGAAGGTAGTGATATTACGCTCTGGAGTCGGGAGCGAAGTCTACGTTCTTACTCACCCAAAGACGTTCCATTCGGCTGAGAAGTGGACTCAGGACTGGTCGGTCCATTTCTGGAATATTATTGCCCACAACTCATTGCCTGACAGATTATCGTTTGTGACAGGGTGCATTGTCAAACTGATGCAATCAACGTCTGGAAACTGTTCCTGTGCTGCACGCAGTACAGAATATTGTAAAATGTGCCCATAGTCTTCCACATTTAGCCTTCTCTTAAGGACAATAAGGGGACCTAACCCTAACCATGGAAAACACTCCCGTACCGTATCACCATCTCAAGGATCACTTAGCACTGACTATAGAAGTATATGGCTTATGAGGAGCTACTCGATCGTTCTACCAATTTTTTATTAACTCCCTACCCTCAGTCACTGCGGTAGCTGGGTGGTTGGTAGTCCTTTTGAACTTAGGAATGATTCCTTCCGCTTATCTCGTGCGATGTTTTACAACCAACCTCCCCAATGCTCGACGGTCCCTATCCGTCGATAAATGAGATCTGGTCGGTCTTGGTTTAGCTGTGGTAGTTGTGTTGCGTTTCCACTAAACAATCACATTACCAGCAACCGACTTGGTCGACTTTAGAAGGGCTGAAATGTCTCTGATGGATTTATTACCCGGGTGACCTCAGTGATTCGTCCAGTTCGAAGTCTCTGAGCGCTCCTGCATGACCACTGTGGTCTTACTGCTGCTCTACGCCTTCTTCTATGCCATAACAGTGGTCAGTTCTGCGTTATGTAGAGGTACTAAGGTGCTTTTGATCCGGTAGTGTATGTAATATTGCTGTGAAATTCCTTAACAGTGTAAAACGTTAAATTGACTTAACTGTTTCCATCCAAAAGAAATTAAATGCTCTTGATTTAATTTCCATCGCAGCATTACGTACAAAACGAACTGACAGAATTTTTACATTCATTATGGTTAGGTGAAGGACACAATGGATATTCGCTGAGACAGCACTGAACTCTTATTCGGGAGGGCGACGATTCAAACGCACCATCCTGATAAAAGGTTTGCCGACCGAGGTGGCCGAGCGGTTCTAGGCGCTACAGCCTGGAACCGCGCGACCGCTACGGTCGCAGGTTCGACTCCTACCTCGGGCATGGATGTGTGTGATGTCCTTAGGTTAGTTAGGTTTAAGTAGTTCTAAGTTCTAGGGGAGTGATGACCTCCGATGTTAAGTCCCATAGTGTTCACAGCCATTTGAACCATTTTTGATAAAAGGTTTTCCTTGATTTCCCTAAAGCACTTCAGGCAAATGCCGGGATGAAATCTTTGAAAGGGCACTGCCGATTTCCTTCCCGATACTTCCCTAATTCTAGCTGGTGCTCCGTCTCTAATGACCTCGTTGTCGACGGGACGTTAAACACTGTTCCTCTCCTCCTCCTCCTCCTTCCTGAGGCGCAACCCTCAATTTAGTCTCAGCAGTGTACGTACTCAGTTCTTTCATTTTTGTGCTAAGTGACTTTTCACAGTAAGTCCACCAGATATTAATTCAATTTTACGCCTCTTATAATACAGAAAGGTTAAAATAAACTGAAAAATGGTTTAGTGCCCAGGAGATATTAAGCTTGCTTACTTGTACCAATGAAGTTATGTAAATTTTAAATGATGATGGTAGTGATGTTCTTCAAAATTTCCTAAACTACCGAAAATACTGAAACTTAGCCCGTGATGCACATTTTAATGTAAAATATCTCTGCTGCGTATTTCTCTTGATTAGTTACACAAACATTTCAGAGGTGAAGTTAACAACATTGCTTACATACAGTTTCAGTCCACAGGGGAGTTTCAATATACAGGGTGGTTCATTAGTAGTGACCGGGTCAAATATCTCACGAAATAAGCATCAAACGAAAAAACTACAAAGAACGAAACTCGTCTAGCATGAAGGAGTAAACCAGATGGCGCTATGGTTGGCCCGCTACATGGCACTGCCATAGGTCAAACTAATATAACTGCGTTTTTTAAAATAGGAACCCTCATTTTTATTACACATTCGTGTAGTACGTAAAGAAATATGAATGTTTTAGTTGGATCACTATTTTCGCTTTGTGACAGATGGCGCTGTAATAGTCACAAACGTATAAGTACGTGGTATCACGTAACATTCCACTAGTGCGGACGGTATTTGCTTCGTGATACGATACCCGTGTTAAAATGGACCGTTTACCAATTGCTGAAAAGGTCGATATCTTATTGATGTATGGCTATTGTGATCAAAATGCCCAAAGGGCGTGTGCTATGTATGCTGCTCGGTATGCTGGACGACATCATCCAAGTGTCTGGACCGTTCGCCGGACAGTTACGTTATTTAAGGAAACAGGAAGTGTTCGGCCACATGTGAAACGTCAACCACGATCTGCAACAAATGATGATGCCCAAGTAGGTGTTTTAGCTACTGTCGCAGCTAGTTCGCACATCAGTAGTAGACAAACTGCGCGAGAATCGGGAATTTCAAAAACGTCGGTGTTGAGAATGCTACATCAACATCGGTTGCACCGGTAATATATTTCTGTGCACCAGGAATTGCATGGCGACGCCTTTGAACGTCGTGTACAGTTCTGCCACTGGGCACAAGAGAAACTTCAGGACGATAACAGATCTTTTGCACGCGTTCTATTTAGCGACGAAGCGTCATTCACCAACAGAGATAACGTAAACCGGCATAATATGCAATATTTGCCAACGGAAAATCCACGATGGCTGCAACAAGTGGAACATCAGCGACCTTGGCGGGTTAATGTATGGTGCGGCATTATGGGAGGAAGGATAATTGGGCCCCATTTTATCAATGGCAATCTAAATGGTGCAATGTATGCTGATTTCCTACGTAATGTTCTACCGATGTTACTATAAGATGTTTCATTGCATGACAGAATGGCGATGTACTTCCAACATGATGGATGTCCGGCACATAGCTCGCGTGCGGTTGAAGCGGTATTGAATAGCATATTTCATGACAGGCGAATTGGTCGTCGAAACACCATACCATGGCCCTCACGTTCATCGGATCTGACGTCCCCGGATATCTTTCTGTGGGGAAAGTTGAACGATACTTGCTATCGTGATCCACCGACAACGCTTGACAACATGCGTCAGCGCATTGTCAATGCATGTGCGACCATTACGGAAGGTGAACTACTCGCTGTTGAGAGGAATATCGTTACACGTATTGCCAAATGCATTGAGGCTGACGGACATCATTTTGTGCATTTATTGCATTAATGTGGTATTTACAGGTAATCACGCTGTTACAGCATGCGTTCTCAGAAATAAGTTCACAAAGGTACATGTATCACATTGAAACAACCGAAATAAAATGTTCAAGCGTACCTACGTTCTGTATTTTAATTTAAAAAACCTACCTGTTACCAACCGTTCGTCTAAAATTGTGAGTCATATGTTGTGACTATTACAGCGCCATCTATCACAAAGCGGGAAAAGTGGTCCAACTAAAACACTCATATTTCTTTACGTACTACACGAATATGTAATAAAAATGGGGGTTCCTGTTTTAAAAAAACGCAGTGGATATCTGTTTGATCTATGGCAGCGCCATCTAGCGGGCCAACCATAGCGCCATCTGGTTTCCCCCTTCAAGCTAGAAAAGTTTCGTTCATTGTAGTTTTTTCGTTTGACGCTTATTTAGTGAGACATTTGGTCCGGTCACGATTAATGGACCACCCTGTATACTCGTTTTACCCGAGTAGGAGCATATCACTGAACACTTGGACACTGATTAGACCAAATATTATGACCACCTGATTAACAGCGTGTTGGTCCAGCTGTGGGTTGGTTTCGGCAGCGTTTCTACGTGTCATACAATCAACAAGTCTTTCTTAAGTTAACGGACGTATGTAACACCAGATGTCTACGCATAGGCCGTGCATTTATCATAAATCACGGGCCAGTGGTTTGTGAGGGCGGAAATGGCTTCCAATTGGATATGACATGTGTTCCATCGGGCTCAGATCAGAATATTTTGATATCCAAGCCATCAATGTGAGTTCACTCTCGTGCTGGACACATCAGTGCAGCATTGTTCTGCTTTTGTGACACGGACAGTTATCCTACTGGTAACGGCCATCGCTGTATATCAAGCAACAAGGGAGGCAAGTCGTCCGCAATGATGTTCACGTAGTGCACAGATATCATGGTGCCCTAGATTACTGACGCAGCTCGTACGGAAGTTCCGGTGAACGTCTCCAAAAGCATAATCCTGTCAAACCGGCCTGCACCTGTGGTGCAGTGTGTGTATCGAGCAGCCGTTATTTTGGATAACGGCGTATCTGTACACTACCATCGACTTGGTGTGGCTAGAAACGTGATTCATTCGACGTGGGGATACGTTCCAATTGACCCACGGTCTACTCGAGGATACCGCTGCCAACAGCAGTGTAGCTGCCGATGCCGTTGGGTCAACATGGGTACAAGCGGGTGTAGTCTGCTGCGCTGCTTCGTCTTCAACAATGTGCGCTGAACACTGCGCTTCGCAAGACTTCGAGCTGCACCAGCATTGTAGCGTGTGGTCAGATCTGAAATATACCGCCGTACATTCCATTTTACAGAGCGGGCGAGACCCCAATCTCCACTCTCTGTGATGTGCGAGGATGTCTTGCACCTTGGCATCTAGTCGTCGTTTCACTGTTCTTCAACTACTTTCCATAGACGTTCACGACGGTAGCATGCGAATAGCCTACTAGCTTCGCCGTTTCCAAGATGCTCCTCCCCAGGCGCAGATCTGTAACTTTTTGCCGTTTGTCAAAGACGGTTATATTTCGCGACCCTTATCGTCGCTAGAATTGTTCCCCATTCTTATCTGCTTCGCTCATATACTTTCCTTACCACATCATGTGCTTGCAGTGCCACCAGGCAGCATTCATTCTTGCAATGGGCAGTCATCTTGATGTTTTGACGCCCATTTGGTCCTGTCGTTCACTGTCTTCTGGCATGTCGAGCTGTCTTATGTGTTCACGATGACCACAATTTTATCAACTCTGTTACGAGATATCGTCTTACACGGAAAGCTAAGCCGGTCGCTGTGGCCGAGCGGCTCTAGGCGGTTCAATCTGGAACCGCGCGACCGCTACGGTCGCAGGTTCGAATCCTGCCTCGGGCATGGATGTGTGTGATGTCCTTAGATTAGTTAGGTTTAAGTAGTTCTAAGTTCTAGGGGACTGATGACCTCAGATGTTAAGTCCAATAGTGCTCAGAGCCATTTGAACGATTATGAACATCCTTAGTTACTTCCGGGTTGTGATAAAATAGCCAAAATCCACCACAAACATGGTATTCTTTACGAAGGATACGTATAGTTATTCCATAACACGGTAGGTGATAACGTAGCTTTCAAGCATATGCTCAGTGTCCACAGCTTGATGCTGACACCATTTTTTCTTTAATCCAACTCAGTTTTTTGGTTGACTCCTAACATAACAAGAAATTTCGTGCCTGTGGATGACAGGTTGGAATTAAATCATATAGACTTAAAAGCATAAAAAGGTTTTCAGTACATCAATTGCCTTTCAAAATACTTTTCTGACTACAGATTGATTAATGTCGACAAGATTATTATCCCACTGAAGCTGTTTCTGCAGCTAACAAGGAGAGGAAATTTATTTTCGTTACTGACTGGTGTGCTACGTAGTCACACACGGCTGCTGGCACCTGGATAGAATCTGATTACTTTGATATGCGAAACAGAAGACGTTAGCATGATTGAGCTCTAACGAACAAATGGCATAAAGTGGAAAAGCACTTTCAGTCAAGGGAGTGAAACTTCGTAATGCATGTGTCGTGGCAGGTAATTTGCGCTTGGCGTGCTTTATTCGCCCTCATCAGTACTGTTGCTGGTGAGACATACGTCATGTGTGCACAGTGACGCCGTGTTCTCGATTATTGACGTACGATGAAGAAGAAGTAAGCAGGGTTAACGAATACGATCGGCATAGAATTACTATTATCGACAACTCCTCACCTTAGCCAGAAACGTCTGCCCTTCAGAGTCCTGTCACAGAGTACTGAGTTTAATTCTGTTCATTTACTGTACCACTTCAATGCGAGAAATAAATTATATCATTTTTTTGTACGACTCCGTTTTGTACACTACCTATACTCTTTACGAGTATGGGTTTGAAAGCGGTCTGCTCGTATTATTTTCTACACTTTGGAAAATGAAGTCACGCACTCTGCGTTAAGTATATGCCAGGTTTATTCTACGCAGCAAGCTAAAGCTCGCTGCTGGATTGCCAGTCGGACCGGATCCCTATTTTTCGCGGACAGCGAGCTACCAATCGGCATCGCTCTGCTCACAAAAAAATAGAGGTCCTCGTTCGCGTTGAGCTATCGTACACAGTTTTCACTTACAAAATAGCTTGACTGTTTTTGTTTTTAAGATAACGGCGTCAAAGGTATATTGACAGTGGCAAACATTTCACAGCTCTCATTTCCAGCTGACTGTTTTTCAAAAAGCTGACACTTCTCCACAAGTTGTCATGGTCAACATATCTGCTGGCACAGCATCACACCAAATATAGTGCTATCTCATGTATGTTTGTACATTAATCTAAACGTGGAGATATTTTGACATACATGAATATTATAGGTAACAGGATAGAAAGAGTTGTTTTATCGATGATATTCTTTACAGCTAGACGAATTACAATGTTACAGAACCTACACGGACTAAAAATGTACCAAATGTACTTCTTCTGTTACAGTTCAGATATTTGTAGAACGTTGACAACACTTTGAATAGCATAACTTCAGTCAATAGCTTATGCTAAATTAGTTTCAGTAAACTGCATTAAAACTTTTGGATTTTTTCCCGATGAGCATATCCGCTATAGATAAGAGAAGCGACGGAGAATACAAAAAAAAAAAGCCACTATTCTTTATGCGATTGCACTCATTATTTTATCATTACAACAAATATACTGAAAAGCAAGGATTCTTCAGACTACATGAAACGGTTATAAATTTTGTAATAACTACAGAACTGGCGTGAGTGAGACTCCACAGTGCTGCAATCGTGACTTGCTGATAACAGCAGTAAACTAGGCTCTGAAGGTCAAGGAGGAAAGCTTATTAGAGAACGGTTGTGTTTGCGGAAACTTTCAACACTTTGTTCACAAGTGATTCATTCGTAATTTGAACATTTATTCCTACCATCATTTGCTCACCTTTGTGCCAATGAAGCTTCAATTAAGGCACCAGTGTCTGCGCTGCCAAGGGTCATAAATGTCTGAGGTAAGTCGGCTTGCAACACGGGCAGGCAGACCACACCCGGATCGAATCCGCGTCAGGTTGAAGGCAGCTGGGCTGGTGCACAGTCATTAAAGGCTGTAAAGCTAATGCAGCAAATGCTTTGCTGGCCTCGTAGTTGCCTGCCTTGTAGCAACCGTTATTAGTTAAAGTGGGGGTAACAGTACAAAAATGCTCCTGCTACACGAGTTTCTGTTATCCCGCTTGGTTTGGCTTAAAGTGCTATCATCTCACGTATACAGTTGAGCATGGGATACTGTGCTGTACAACTGCATATTTAATGGGAAGATTAGGGATCTCAGACTCTCTCTTAAATCTAACCACATATCGTTAGTGGTTAACAGTACCATGTGTATAGTACCTGAGCAGTAAATATTAATAATAACAACAATAATAATATTAATAATAATAATAATAACAGCTGTAGTACTGTAAATGAATCCAAAGCAGCCAATCATTTGCAACAAAGGTGGTTTTATTCAACCTTTGGTCATGGTTTCGACGGATGTAAACCCATATTGTTCAGAAATATATGAAACTAAAATTTCACACTGGAGAAACACCAAATAATGAAGCGATATGATATTTGTCCTGTGAAAATATGCTGTCAGCGCACATTCAGCGGCCAGCTCATAACATGACCTATCATTTTGTTTGATTGGTTTTATTTGTGGATTTTATCTATTATAACTTGTCAAGCCCTAATTACAGGTAACAGCATGTTTAGTAATGTATACAACGAAGTGCGCTGACAGCATATTATCATTGGACAAATGTCAGATCGCTTCGTTGTTTGATGTTTTTTCCAAAGTGAAATTTTAGTTACATGTACTTTTTAAGAAGATACATGTACTTCTGAAGAAGACGGATCCGCCAAACCATGGTCATAGGTTGAATAAAACCACCTTTTGTTGCAACTATTTGACTGATTTTGAATTCGTTTACTGATTTATAAGCATCGCTGAAGAGCCACCATGTTGAAAATATTGCAGCTTTTGCACTCATTACAATATTTATCGTAAATGTTCAGTACGTGATAATAATAAAATAATAATAATAAGCAATGAATAAATGGTATTTCAGTCTTATTAATATTTGTTAAGCAACTCTCTTCATGTTTGTGTCGAATGTGAGTAATGACACCTAACAAAAATGTATCGCAGTGGTACAGAAGGAATCGAATGTGATGAAGCAGTGGACTACTTAGAGGAAGAGCGAGTAATAATGTGGTAAGATTGCCGGATGAAGTGGAAGGAAGAAAACAGTAATAGACAGGGATGATGAAAGCGTTGATGCCGTTGACAGTGTGACAGAGATACTACTTCACTGTTCGACAGAAAGCAAATACCTGGGATATGCCGAGACGGAAGCTACATTGATGACAAAAGATAAACCTTTAATCTCCTCTTGAATGTAGAGCGGTTTTGGATAAGACGCAGTTTAGGGGGTTGTTTGTTAGAGAGATCGCTGAAATGGAGACTGAGTTGGTGAAAGATTTAGTGTGAAACACAGGTATTGCAGCAATGGAATGAAGACAGGTATTGGGTGTGTGAGGACGGATACTGAGATCGCAAGTGACTAAGAAACCTGTGAAGAAAACAGGGCGTGTGAAAATACAGAGGCGTACGTGACCGCTTACACGTAACTGAGCATAGGGGGGAATGTTACACACCTCTTACGCAAATATTCCCGGCTACCTCGAGTCGCCTGGAGTTTTCGCTAGATGTGCAGTGTTGAAATTCATCACAGTAGTAAAGGTACGCCAGGACGAAGTTGTTGAGTAATTTTTGTTTCATTTTATGATTAAAAGTCTTTCTAAGTTTTTGGACTGCACGAAGGCAAGACAGAGATTTCCCGCTTGCTGTCACAGTTTGTTCTTCGCAGTTCTGATGCTCATCAAAGATTACACTGAGATCGTTTACTGTTTCTGATAGGATATATGCATACCATCAAGTATTTTGGCAGGAGCTGTTTGACGAATTCAACTACCCCCTTGGTGTGAGGTTGACCTGTGACTTCTTAGGCTGAAGTCGTCATTCATACCTGATATGGCAGCTGCAATCATATTAAGACTGGTGCTTTGATAGAACTGGTTCTCGCCCACATATAAGTCAATTACGAGAATACGCAAATGAATAATGATTGATATGTAATGATAAAAGCGATAGGCTGATGATTCAACATCAGCGACTCCCGAGAGCACACATTTGCATGACGATTTTTTCTACGCATAGGTGAAATGTTGACATAAGTTTCTGAGGTAGATGTCGAACATCATTGGAGTGTTACAGAAATGTAGCTATTACATTCCGTAAATAATACATCGAAATCAACTGTACCAAAAGCCTTGGTAGAAATAATTAGTATTATCATTATTGTGTTTTCATCCCCGGCCATGGTATGTTTTGTGTCATAAGTCTGGTACAGTTTCTGTACTATGGTGTTTTCGGCGGTCTGATTCATGCCTACAGATAAGATCTGATGAGATTTAGGTAGTCCACCATTTGTTCCTGAACAGAAACTCAAGGCTTCAGATAATGTGGGTGGCGTGTAGGCATCTGGTGATTTTATATTACCATTCTTGTGTGTGGTCGAATTAAGCTTTGTTGCATTGAGTATGATGTGTACCACTTGCAAGAAAGCCAGACAAGATGTCTGGAGGACTTGGACTTATTATATCGGCAACATTTTTAATCACAGCTGTGCTCACTCCATAAGTACCAACTGCAGAAGGGATTTTAATGATTCGTTTCCGCACTGGGTGCCCAGAACCATCGTTATGAAAGAATAGAAACCAATCGTGATCATATGTTAATGCGTCAGGATTGGCCAGGAGGGGGAAGCAGTAGGCACCCTTTGAGGTGAAGAATAAAACGTAGTTTAAACTGTATGAAGTTTTAATGCTGTAAACAAAGGCAGGCCTGGAGAAGCCGCCGAGACTGAATGGGTAGTCGCCCAAGAGAGCAGGTGTGGAGGGCGTCTGATTGGTTTGGAAGCTGCCAGCAGAAGAGAGCGAACAATGTGTCCGCTCCCGGCAGCTGGCTTCAGTTCCACCCCCACTTGACCACCTCCAAGCCTCCCTATTGGACGGTCAAATCGTAAGACGCGCAGTTCGGCAGCGTTACCTCGTCAGCAACACGAGAGTTTGGCTGCTGATGGTTCAACACGTGAGTTTCATGGTGGTTCTGTCCGGTTTTGGGTAACATGACTGAGACGCTGCAACTTACCGCTTACTGACGAACATCAAGTAAAAAATAAAAATCAAATTTTTTGTACTAATAAATCCATTCAGTATCGGCCCCAACTGTACACATTTTGACTTTTTTCTTTTATATATATCCACCGCTACAGAACGCCCTTTCGATGAATGCTAGTCATAAATAATACAATTACAATATTAATGGAGAATGTATGGAGTGTACGTGATAGATTAAAATATATCATTAATAAATGTGTATTCGTCGCCCATATCACAGAAACGAATGCACATCATACTCTGCAAGCCACCTAACGGTGTGTAGCGAAAGATACTTCTAGTACCCCCCCCCCCTCCCCCCCCCCCCCCCCTCTTCACTGTACCACTCGCAAATGTCGCGTGGGAAGAATGATTGTCGGTAAACCTCTGTATTGGTTCTAATTTCTCGAATTTTCGATAGATGTATGTGGGAGGAGGCGATATGTTGTCTGATCCCCGAAACATGACTGTCGGAATTTCAATAGTAAACAACGCCTCTCTTGTAAGGTCTGCCACTGGAGTTTGTTGAGCGTTTCTGTAGCGCTCTCGCGCCGACTAAGTGCGGAAACGAGCAAGTGACGAAGCGCGCCGCTCTTCCTCGGATCTTCAGTAGCTCTTCTGCCCAAAGCGGTAAAGATCCCAGATTGATGAACAATCCTCAAGGATCGGTCGACAAAGCGTCTTGCAACCTACTTTCTTCGTGGATAAGTTACCATTCCGTAAGATTCTTCCTATGAATCTCAGTCCGACATCCGATTTTCGACTATTTGTTTTACGTAGTCACTCCACTTAAGGACGCTCTTGGTAGTTACTCCTATATACGATTGTCGCTCGACAGATCATGGCAACCATCGTATATCGTGCGAACATCTAGTATCGCTGTAATCGCAGTAAATAGCTTCGAAAGCCCGGGGCACACAGTACTAAAATCAATCGATAGATTGCTACCGCATCTGAGGATGAGTCTGTACCAGGGCCTGAAACGTTCACTGTCATCTTGGTCGTGCTACAAGACTGATGTAAGCAGAATGGAACAGCAAGCGTACGTAAAAACCGCGTTTCTCGCTGGGAGGATTGCTGCTTGGTGTCTATCATGCGGAACGACGAGCGGCTGTGTGCGACGGCGAGAACGTCCGGCTCTGCTGGAGACTGCAGTCATTCTGCATGACAACGCTACAGCCCTCGCAGTAGACGTCACCAAGAACTGTGTACAGCATTGCCCAACCGACGCTACTCACCCATGCGACTTTGATCTTATTCCACAACTGAAGAAATCATTGTGCGGGACACGTTTTGCAAACAAGGCGAATATCCTCATGGGCTTTCGGCGACGGTTGGTACACGTTGATGGCCATACTAATGGCATTTAGCGCCTTCCCCATCGTTGTCAATGCTGTCTGGATCCATTGTCGGACTATTTTGAAGGACAATCGTTGATTATGATTCATTGCACTCGTTCACAATAAATTTACATGGAGTTCCAACGCGTGTATTTGATTTCGGCCTTTGCCACGACCTCCTGTACTGGAACCCTTTTGTTTGGTGGTATTCAGATACAAATTCCTTACCGGTTCAACGCACCTCGTGGAATTACCAAGTTGTCACGTTATTGTGAGACATACCATAGTTATCATAACTTATGGAATGACCCTCGTGTTTTACGGTAGATACTGTTTCCAACACTCTGTCATAAAATGGCTTTGAGCACTATGGGACTTAACTGCTGTGGTCATCAGTCCCCTAGAACTTAGAACTACATAAACCTAACTAACCTATGGACATCACACACATCCATGCCCGAGACAGGATTCGAACCTGCGACCGTAGCGGTCGCGCGGTTCCAGACTGTAGCGCCTAGAACCGCTCGGCCACTACGGCCCGCTCTGTCATTAATAGCGTACTTGTACTGTATTGGGTTTCTCTTCCCATGTGTGAGCAGCATGTTACACTGATTTAGTTCAGGGTCAACTGCCAGAGTATGCACTATTCATTAATATTCTGTAGGTCATTCTGCATATCGATACTGTCTTTCGGCGTTTCTACTTTCTTCTGCATCTGGAATGTGTCTTAAAGAGCTTCCGACACTTTCTTCTGAATCATTTATATACATTGTAAAGAGTATCTGTCCTATCACACTTCCCTTGGGGTTCTCCCGACATTACCTTTAAATCTGTTGATTTGTTCCGTTAAGAGCGACGTGCTGAGTTCTGTCTGCAAGGAAGTCTTCAATCTAAGGAAAACTGTAGTTCTTTCATCAGAGGCAATTTTCATTACATAAAAATCTTGATTATAGTAGTCAAAGAGTCTTCCGTTGAAGCAATCGATTACATGTTACAAAGTTGAAAAGAAATTCATTGCCGAAATATTGAGCCTCTTACAGTTCAACAGCTGGCAGTACGCTAGTGGATTATTTTTTTTCTCGAAGTACGCCAAGGGAAACTGAACTTCTGCTGGTGCCAATTTCTTCTTTGTAGGTGATATACCATCATTACATCGGGATAGAAGGAGAGCAGACGTAAGAATGAGAAATATGGCTGAGGAAATTCTACGGAATGTTCGCGTCGAGAGAGACGTGAAAATCCGGCAGCGCATATTTCGGCGCCTGAGACTGCTTTATGGACGGGGAGGGCGTTTGGCGCGCCGCGTGCCGGAAATTAAAGCTCCAGCTCCAGTCCGACGCCGGAGGCAGGGGGCGCCGTGGCTGCACGTGCCTCCAGTGTTGTCGATAGTCGTGTCAGGAAAATTAGCTGGACAACCAGCGCACAATATTTTTGATTTAAACGGATTATGATAAAACGGTATTTTACTGATTTCCAGTTGCCAGATTTGACGCCATCTGCAGTATATCTGCAGAATCTGTTTCCAAACTGCATTTCTGCATGCGCAACAACCACGTCTAACTTTCCCACGTGTCTTTAATGTTACAGCATTCATACCGTTCAATCTCACAGGCCTTACCTGTTCTACTCCAGACGTCTTAGCCTTATCCTTGACTGTAATTAAAACAAACTTGGTCGAAGACCTGAAATTCTATGTCAGAGCCAAAATACGGGATAAATCAATATCATATTGATGGTAATTTCCTGGAACAGATCTGAAAAGATTGAGAAAGCAATTCTTCTGTTACTGAAGTACGTTGTTATAGTTATCTCTTCATAAAGGATAAAGTACAGCTTGGAACGTACTCACCTGTAGTTTAGAACTAAATTCTTCCTGAATACAATGTTTGACGGAAAATTCTAGGAATAGCTAGATGTTGCTTCTTTGTCTGATGGTCTGTGTAATATTATATATATATATATATAATATATTATATATTATTATATAATATATATATATATATATATATATATATATATATATAATACGGTCGCTCTAGGCATCCACGTTAGGGTTTGCGAGAAGCCACTGTCAGTTAACTTCGATGAATGTTCCATAGATTATATTTATGGATTCTTCCGTCACTTACTTAGTTTAATATTTGAAGTTGAAAAAGAAACAGACTGCTTATTCTACTGAAACCTGTTTCTTTCGAGCCGGTTTCCGGGCTATTGGGTCATAGCCATAAAACAGCTGACTAGAATCCATAAGACAAACTAATGTTTAGCATACTAAACATTGCAAACAAAGCTACTGTCAAGAGGCGAAATCCTTTGCTCATGAGATTAGGTGAGAACTGTCATGTCGATTGCTTATCACTGATATTATGCACCAACGTGTTAAATTACAATTTGCAAGGTATAAAATATCAAACGTTGTACATAACAAGAACGGACAAATTAAAAATACAAATCTTATAAACATAATACAAATTGAGTAAGGAAGAACAAAGCAAGGTATAGTGATAGTTCTATTGTGTTAAAAGTTTATGGAGATGGATGTCATCATTGGTATTGAGATCAGGGAACGTCTGGCTGGTTGACTGAATCATGTTAAGTTTAAGAGGGGGACGAGCCTAGGTGTAACACGGCATTTTATAGCCAAATGGGGGTTTTGTGCTAAATGATTATTTACCTTAATTGTTTCTGTTAGGTTGAGTCATTTCCAGTTATTGTTTATATGCAGCTCTTTGTACAGACTTTGCATCTAAGAGCTTCCTTCAGTTGATGTTGAACAAATGCAGTGTCTGACTTGTATAATCTCCAGTTACGTTCAAACTCAGACTGCCTTATTCCGTCAGATTTACATGAAAACTCAGTTTTCTACACTTCAAGAAATCCGGGAAACTTTCATCAAAGAATGTCGCTACGAAAAACTACATCTTCAAATTGGTCATTTTTTTAGTTACACGTTCCATCGATCATCTGCAAATATCTAACTGATTAGGAATGAATTAGATCACATTTTACGTGTTTATTATTCGTTTATATGTATGGCTGTATGATGACCATTAACAGAATACTAATGAGTTCAAATGGTTCAAATGGCTCTGAGCACTATGGGACTTAACATCTATGGTCATCAGTCCCCTAGAACTTAGAACTACTTAAACCTAACTAACCTAAGGACAGCACACGGCACCCAGACAGAGAAAATATCTGACCCCGCCGGGAATCGAACCCGGGAACCCGGGCGTGGGAAGCGAGAACGCTACCGCACGACCACGAGATGCGGGCTACTAATGAGTACAATGGTCTAAATGTAATAAAGATGAGCATATTAATCGTTGCTGCTGCTCATGCTACAAATGAGATACAGGTTTGAAACCAAATAGTCAAATATTTGTACTTTACAACACATGCTAGCAGTCCTTAACTGAACATTCATCTATGGAATGTAAGGAGTTGATAAGAAGGGTGATTTCAGATTAGATTTTAAATATTATTTTCTACCTACCAACAGTTTATTCTTTTGGACAACCGATTAAAGAATTTTGTGGTAGTATATTAAACTCATTTCTGAGTCAGTGACTGCTTTAGTAATATGTAAGGAAAGTCTCTTTTTAATATATCGTGTTTTTCCAAAATTAAGGGAGAACCATTTGCAAAGAAACACCTATTGATCCTTCGAAAGACGTTACTAACAAATTCTTCTGCTACTGATTCATTATAACACTTGGGTCATCTAAAAAGTACCGATTCTGCTTGATATATGTTCAGAGTAAGGTCATGAACATGCATAAAAAAATAGAGATAGGCCCAACATTGAACTGTGTATCACTGCATTCGTGATTTTTCCTTATTCGCTAAAATTTTCTGCTCTTTCAGAATGATTCACCAACACTGTTTGCATACCTTTCGTTAAACGTGATTGGCACCAGTTGTTTGTAACAGAATGAGTTTCATAAAACATAAGCTTCTCTGGAAGATTTTTAAATCAACAACATCAAATCCCGTGAGAAAATTAACCGGTAATAATTTGTTATTGAAAGCTCGTAGCATTTGTGAATCAAGGTAAAAATCCAGGCTGCGATGTATTAAGTAAACTGTGTATATTAGATCGTAGTTGTGCTCTAAAGTACATTAAGGGAAATTCATTCTGAAACAGGAAAAAGTTGTTGCTCCTGTGTCAGGGCGTGACACCAGCAGAGACACCTTCATTACGCTTGCTTTCGTGCTACGGCTGAACTCGCGTACCTACGTCGCAAAACCCATCACAATTTTTCCGCGACCCTGTGATGCGACATCCATTTCCGTGCCAATATTTTGTCCCGTGATCCGTCATAGGATTTGACAGCGCTTGGATGTCCATCTTGATCTCAAAAACAGATAGCAGCGTGTGATGTTGGAGAAATTCTCAACCATATTGTTTTTTGCGTTTTGGAATTAGTATACTCGTAGAAGGTCAAAAATAGATATTACGTGCACTAAGTCGTTTTCTGAAATTCAAGATTATGTTATAGTTTACAGTAATTGCATTAACTGAACGATATCCAATTTAATTCTTTGCGTGAAATAAACAATAATGTGTTATGGTATTATTTTACTCACTCAAATATAAAATCATAAAAATTTTAAAAAACTTTCTATAAAACTTTAAAAACTTTCACAAATTTACTATATATTGTTTCAATCGCATTTAACCTTTTTTTTTTTTTAAAGTGATGACCAGTTCCGGTAGCTTAGTTACCATCTTCAAATCACATTATAGTAATACAAATACAACTAGCTGTGTACAACAGCGTTGTGATGCACTTACAGTACTACATGTGATTTGGAGTTGGTAGTTAAGATACCGAAACTGATCATCACCTTGTGAAAAACAAAATTTAATGATAGATGCGTTTGAGAGAATATATAGAAATGTATATAGCCCGGTATATAGAGATATATACGGCTACATCAAACCAATGTTCGGACAGAAGATCACAGTATAGAAAATTTGTGAAAGTTTTAAAAAGTTTTATAGGACGTTTTTCAAGTTTTATAATTTTATATTCATCCTATATTTGCGATCGCTTTCTCCTATTGTGAAAATGTCAGATAAATTGAGAATTTTAGTTAAGGTTTGCTTGCAATTCTAGAATATTGTATATTAATAAATATATCAACTCCTAATTGTCAAGTCTGGTTTCATCCACATTATCAGTAGTGTGGCTCCCAGTCTTCTCTACAGAAACACACCGTGCAATAGGTTGAAACATGGGAAGACACAACACAAAGTTTACAAGAGAAGTGAAGGGGGTTTAAGCGAAGTCAGGACGACGACGACGACGACGACGACGACGACGATAACGTTACCGTCGGAACAAAGGCTAGGATACTGGAAGTATGGGAAGGAAATCGGCCGCCACCTTTTCAAAGGAACCTTCAGAGCATTCGCCTAGAGCTCTTTAGGGAAAATGGGGATAATCTAGATCTGGATGAGAGGACGGGGCGTTGAACCTAGTTTCTCCAGCATGTGTGACCCCAGTGTCTTAGCAGTGGTCTT
The DNA here is from genome assembly GCF_021461395.2 of Schistocerca americana. Classification (NCBI taxonomy): domain Eukaryota; kingdom Metazoa; phylum Arthropoda; class Insecta; order Orthoptera; family Acrididae; genus Schistocerca; species Schistocerca americana. Next base: position 532,685,460 of record NC_060122.1, read on the forward strand.
AGTGACGACGACAGTTGGTATATGAGGTTTTTCTCTCAGTAGGGCTACAGGAATAGCACCCGACCACAGATATATGGCGTGTGTCACAGTTAATAGTGAAAACTGACGTGTGTAAAAGTGTACGTTAAAAGAAGCGAAACAATGCCATTAAGCATAGGTCTGAAAGTGACCCGTTTTCGAGATAATCTGCGAACGTGTGATTGTGAGCCGCCTCTGAGTTTAGGATGAAATATTGTCCTAGACAGTACAAATGCAATACAAATATACAGTTTTCGATTAAGTGCCCTTCTATATGGGCTCAAATTGCGACCTTGGCACACCGTTGGGGAAAATGGTGGATGCATTATGGTACACCGGAACAATTTGCTGTTATGTAAGACTACATCTACAGTGCAAATCTGGACCATAAGCGATAGATCGAGAATGGTTTGTACCTTTGCCTCCAAGATGTAGATTTTTCTGTCTGGCGTCGTTTGGAAACTGGGGTGTGCATCACTCGCTTTGATGCGGTTGAAGAATTGCCGCAGGGAATTGTATGTCCTTTCCAAGATTTACGATACAATCCGGGGAAGTTGAAAGAATATGTACCTCACTGTAGGGACGAGTGCAATATTGCATCCACGTGTATGTTACGCATAGGATGCTTCATCACCAGATTCGTGCCGACATTGAGCTTTTCGTGTTCCGCAAAGTCAATGATGTTCGGTATGAATGTAGTTTCGAAGAAACTCGCCGCCGCCAGAGTTGACTACTATGAGCAAAGAAGTGTTGACGTAAACGGTCACCGTCTATAGATTATGTCGATAACAACTTGGGGCGACGCATGTTGAGAGCCAATAGGGCAGCTTTCTGGCAAATGGTAAAGGTATTCTTACGTCGACAATATTCTCATATAACTAGATGCGATCCCTAATACGTTAGTCATCATCTCACATCGAAAATGATAAGAAAACTGCCGCCCAGATGATACTTGAGTATTTTTCGCCTACAGTGCCTTCAAGTTACACATACTTTCCACACAACAATGCACCATTTCTCTCTCTCTCTCTCTCTCTCTCTCTCTCTCTCTCTCGAATCGTTTGAGGAACACTTCACCGGCATTAGGATACTTGTGTTTCTTTTCCCCTCCCTTCCCAAGAACACCATCGAAAAAAACTTAAAGGGCTTGGGCCCAGCTGGAAGTAATATCAGTGCGTCTTGAGCTGTGTTTCATGTCATGATGGATAAGGGTGGATGTCCCACCACTCTTCATTTCTCGTAGAGTTTACTCCACGAGGCTATCTCACCTTCGTCAGGCCGACGGTGTGTTCAACACGCCATAAGGCATCTGTCTTTCACTTCGTGGGTCATGGATGTACGATGACGTAGCACGCTGCACTTGTGTAGAACCGAAGAGAAACGGCGCGAATTACGCTAACGGTTTCCGTATGTTATTCTTCCATGTGAAAATGTTTTACCGTTGCACAGAACAACAGTTCTAGTTCGTTCATAATACGATCATCATAACCATATCATTTCCCTATGTATCCTCTGCAAGACACCTTATGGTTTTTCGTTGATATAGATGTGATCTCTGCCTCCATTCATATATCAAAAGCGGAAAACGGTTCGGTAGTTTCACAGAACGAAATATCTGGAAAAGATTCGTACGATCTCACAAGACTATACATGAGTTAAGACAGTAACTTAGAACAAAATTTTACTTATGCATCGAAAGTAAAAGTTACCTTAACGAATGTATTAAGTTGCCGAGTCATGTTGCCGGTAAGGGTCTCGCACGTGCAACCAGCTCACTGTTTCCCTCGATCGCTCGTTGACTGCCGAGCGTGCGTCGAATCCATTTGGCGATAGCACAACAAAAGGCGTTTCGCGTTTTCCGTTTGAAAAGGTGCAGTTCAGTAACAACTGTACAACGTGAATGTCGTCAAGATTAGGCCACTGCACCTCTTACAGCTCAGCTCACTAAAGGATGCTGTCGGCAGTTTCAAGACTCTTATTGTTGATGTAAGCAATCTTTAGGCCGCTCCAATATGCTCATTCAAGACGTAAAGCGCTCTCAACGGAGTTTAGCACTTAGTTGACACAAGTCTCTTCGTCGTACTGGCCAATAATCAGGCATTCCTCACTTATCTGTCTAGCATGTTTTGTGGCGACGTTTGTGTTTGAGTCCATATAAGATTCACCTGCTAGGGGCCCTTTATGATGGTGATAAACAGTTACGTTACAGTGTTTTGAACCCATTCTGGGCGTGGTGTGGAAGACAAGTTTTCTTTCGAGTTATTGTCCCATTTAATTGGAAAAGTTAACCTCCACAACGTGTGAATATGGCTCAAAAATGGTTCAAATGGCTATGAGCACTATGGGACTTAACATCTGAGGTCATCAGTCCCCTAGAACTTAGAACTACTTAAACCTAACTAACCTAAGGACATCACACACATCCATGCCCGAGGCAGGATTCGAACCTGCGACCGTAGAAGTCGCGCGGTTCTGGACTGAAGCGCCTAGAACCGCTCAGCCACCGCGGCCGGCAGTGTGAATATGAGGAACAGAGCAGCCACATACCACAGTCAAGCACGGGATAGGTTCTCCAGAGCTTCATTTGTTTGCCGATAAAGGATTAAAGGATTTGCGGCTTGTTCTTTTTTGCGGGAAAGACGGTTACAGGAATCAAGTACCTAGATATGTCGGAGATCTAGCTTTTACCACAACTGCTAGAATATGCCGAAAATTTCATATTCGACAAGATGTAGCGACAGCGCACTGACAAATGCATGCAAGAGCGTTTCGTAACAGTGAACTGCCTTACAGTGAACCAGCCATGAGAGGCGTACGCGTCTCGCATTGTACCTTTGTCCAGCAAGTCGCCTGATTTCACGGTACGTGATTTTTCTTTTTGGTCTGGTTTATGCAAGACTCTGTCTCTGTGCCTCTCTTTCGAACAATTCTGGCTGAACTGTGACGTTGCGTAGCAAAAGCACTGAACGCTGTAACAGCGCACACGCTCGCAAAAGTGTGGAATTAATTTGAGTATCACTACTGATAACGTTACACACCAGTTTGTCAAATGTGTGCTGTATTTACCAAAACATGTTTAAAGACTATTTTATTCCATCTTCAAGAGCTGTAAAAGAAGGAAACACGAATCAATACATCGCAATACAAGTACTGACAACTCTGAAAACATATGTATTGTCCTGCATTATAACATACCTAAAAGATTCATTGCCATTAGAAATCGTCATAAGTGAAAATACAGCATCTAACACGCACTCTCAAACATAAAACTCTTCCCTGAACAGCTCATGTTGGCGCACAATACACTCGCAAAGCGCAGTTGTAAATCACAGGCAGCTACCTTCACCTATCAAAGTTATTACTGTCTTGTAACTTGTATACCACAATCCTCAACGGTGTTACTTTCTACCGTAAAATCGTTGCACATTATACGTCAAGTCCTAGAAAATCCTAAAATCAATACTGTACCTACAGGGGCTGGACAAAAATAAGGAAACACCGCGGGAAGTGCATGCTTGAACATAAATGCAAACGCCAACGTAGGCTGCAGTTTGCACTGTTGTATTCGACCACGAACGGCGCGTATGGAATGTCCTCAATAAGTTGCAAGGGTCAGTCGAGTCGTGGTCAGAACAAGGTTGTGTCTAGTTATGAGTGCATTATGTCTGAGCTAAGCCAGTCGAACGTGGGCAAATTGTTGGTGTTCGTATGGCAGGTGCTTCCATAACGAAGGTAGATGAAGTGTTCGGCGTCTCAAGAGGCCCGTGTCGAAGATTTATATTGCACACAGGGCAAGCGGAAAAACGTCACTCGCTAAGTCACGACGTAGACGAATGTGTGTAGTGAGTGATCGTGACGGATGCTCGCTGAACTAGAATGTGACGGATACTAAGAGAACGACAGCTGCAAAAATCACAGCAGAATTGAATGTTGCACTCGTGAACCGTGTCAGCAACAAAACAACTCGAAGGGAGCTCCATAAGCAGGGAACTGCGGAGCGAGCTGGAATTCCAAACCACGCATCAGTGATGCAAATGCCCGTAACAGAAAAACGTGGTGTCTAAGCCGTAAAACCTGTACTATGGAGCAAAGGAAGAACTTCTTTTGGTCGGATGATTTTTGTTTCACATTGTTCCCAAGCTCTTGCCGAGTTTACATCCCAAGAATGAAATATAAAGCGGTTCGGTGATGATTTGGGCAGGCGTATCATGATATTCCATAGGCCCTATGGTTGCTCTGGAAGATCACATTCAGCCTGGGATTCAGTGACAATATTAGCTCATCAGCTCTCTCCCAGTGTACTGTACAGTATTTGTTCCCCAGTGTTGGCACTGTGTTCTAAGACGACTGTTACACAGAGCTCGCATCGTCCAGAGCTGATTTTGTGGTCACGAGGATGAACTGTCGAATCTCCGCTGGCCGCCAGTCACGAAATATCAGTGTTACTGAACCTCTGTCACTTACTTTCGAATGAAGGGTGCGTGATTGCTTTCCACTTCCATTACCGTTACATGAACGGGAAGAATGGTATGAGATTCCACTTGAAAACAGTACAGAACTTGTATTCATCCACTCGAAGACGAGTAGAAGTTGTTTTGAATACCAACGTTTTTCCTACACGGCATTAGGTGTGGTAAAGTGTTGCGGTTTTGGTGTTTCCACATTTTGGTCAACCTCCTGTATGCTGCAACGTCTGCATCCAATACCAACGGCTAATATTAAGGTTAACGCCGCTAAGAAGAATAAGCTGGTGGCTGATTTTCTAGGAGGACATCGCTAAACGTGCCGAGCAGTGTTCCCTCGATACTTTTATCTTGTCATTTAACTCCGTGACACGTGACTCTCTTTAAGGGCAAAAAATCTCAACGTTCACCATGTTTGAGAGGAACCACCTTTTTTCTTCAACGTGCAGTATATTCATGCTGTCTGTGATGCTACCCAACGAGTGCTGCTAATTCTTGAGGTGCTTAGCCACCGCCGTTGAGCAATTTTCTTTAATATTATGCTTTTTAAACCTTATTTCAAGGAATGCTGATTTTTTGCAAATGAACGCATACAGAAAAATAGATAACTAGTTTCGATTTTTTCCGGTCATCTCAAGAACTTAAAAGGATGGAAAAAGAAGGATACAAGACAAGAACTGCATTCAACGTTAACTGTGTTTGCAAAAGTTTTTTTAAAAACATTATTGAACATTACATACGAAAATATAAAAAAAAGTACCTAAGATAATAGGAAATTTTGAGAAATGGCTACTAAGAACGGAAGGAAATGTCACCTGTAAAGTATAACTGCCAAAACACACGGAAAAATTGACGTAAGAGCGTTATAATGTAAGCCGATATACGCCGTAAATGACAAGATCATAGCGTAAAACTAACAAGAAAAAAATACGTTGAAAGTATACCTTCTATATCGGGCTTGCAACACGAGTACATAGTAAGCATAAACAGGTACTGTTGTGAATTGAAAGTAACACGCTGTCTGGTGACGTCGACTATCGTGGTTCCCATGAGCTGGTCGTAATCAGACCGACTGATGTTAGGTGCCCAGGCACACAGGTGAAGAAAGTGCCAGAAGGTGTCAGCATAATACAATTTCGAATTGTACTATAGGAAATATAGTTAAGTTATAAAAAGAAAACAAAAAACAGCTAAAATTACAATTGTCGCGATGAAATTACTGCAGTAAATTGCATAAATATAAATATGGTGCTGAACAGACAGAAGTTCTAGGAGGTCGCGTAATTTTACAGACTTTCTATTAAAGTAGAATGACTGTCAATTTTTACGTATGTTTTGGCAGTTGACGTATATACTTAACAGGTGATATTTCCTTGCGTTGTTAGCAGCCATTTCTCAAAATGTCCTGTTATCTTAGGCGTTGTTTTCTGTATTCTGCCATGCACTGCTCAATAATTTTTTTAAAATCTTTTGTAAATCCTATTTACGTTGTATAAAACATTCATGGGCTTCTTGCTACGAAGCAGCTGACTATCAAAACTGCTACAGTGGTGACCTCATATAGCCCACAGACAGCTTTTGATTGGTTGGTATTTACGTTACGCTGCCACAGATAGTGTCAACGCCTGCGCTGATTGCGACACCGCTCCCGTTCCAGCTTGAACATTGCTATGAATATCACTGGCTCTTCTCTGGATCCAGAGGTCGCTTCCATACACTGCTAAGATCATATCTGCTGTCACGATTGAAGGTCTTGTCACACGTTCTTATTTCTACAGTCTCTTTAATTACAGAATCCCAGTATGTAAGAATCTGGGACAGAACTCCTGTTTCGCCAAACAGTATTTTATGTTTGTTTGTGAAGCTGGGCTCAGTAGCTACAGATTTCTCCAGATTTCGATTTTTAGTATGCCGTTGATGTTCTGCTCACCGGTTGAAACCGGCAATGCGAATATCAAGTTCCACAGCTCTTGGTCATATATATTTTAGACTTTCCCAGGGAAGGAGAAACAAGTACGGTAAACCGTTGAATACTTTTTTTGGGTAGTCTTCAGTCTTCTAACTGGTTGTATGCCAACGGCCACGAGTTACTTTCTTGTGCTAACCTCTTCATCTCGAACAGCTCTTACACCATTTGTCCTCAGTTATTTTCTGTGTGTATTGCCATCTCTGTCCTGCCCCAAAGTTTTTACCACCTACAGCTCCCTGTAGTACTATGGAAGTTATTGAAAATGGCTCTGAGCACTATGGGACTTAACATCTATGGTCATCAGTCCCCTAGAACTTAGAACTACTTAAACCTAACTAACCTAAGGACATCACACACATCCATGCCCGAGGCAAGATTCGAACCTGCGACCGTAGCAGTCGCGCGGCTCCGGACTGAGCGCCTAGAACCGCTAGACCATCGCGGCCGGCATGGAAGTTATTCCTCGATGCCTTAACACATGTCCTGTCATCATGTGCCTTCTTCTTATCGGTGGCGTCTATATCTTTCTTCCTTCGCTGGATCTACAGAGAATGTCCTTATTTCTTATCGTGTTCTTCGACCAAATTTTCAGTATGCTTCTATAGCACAACATCTCAAACGCTTCGATTCTGTTATTTTCTGGTTTTCCTACACTCTGTGATTCGTTTCCATACAATGCTTTGCTGAAAATGTACATTCCCAGAAATTTGTTCCTCGATGTTTGGTACGAGTAGACTCTTTTGGCCAGGAACGCTCTCTTGCCTTGTGGTAGTCTGCTTTTACTGTCCTCCTTGCTTCGTTCATCATTGACGCCATCTACTTCCTGATCTCCAAAATTCGATGTTAATTTTTTCGTTAGTCTCTTTTCTGTTACTCTTCATTACTTCCTTTCTTTGGGTTTCTCTCAATCCATAATCTGTACTCAGACTGTTCATCCCATTCACCAGGTTCCGTAATTCTTCTTTACATTCTCTGAGGACAGCAATGCCATCAGCGAATATTATCACTGATATCTCTTCATTCTGAGCCAATGGAAAATACGATTTTGGAAGAAATTAAGTTGTAGGGCATTTTTAAACGAAGAACCATCGAAGACTGTCATTCTATCAGTTGGGACTGCCACCTCTGGCTTAAGCAATAGCTCTCGGCATCGAGTCTAACTGAGAATGGAGGACATATGGGTACGTCGTTACAAGCTACTTCAAGTCTACTCCAGTGTCAATCGATCGTATTGGCTCGAAAGTGGTGGAGTGTCAGTGTGTGGGCAACCCATGACCAGTTATTTCGAGCAAGTGAGACGTCTGGAGACCTTGCTGCTATGGGCAAGAATCGAACAACCTCTTTATCGAAGTAGATCAGCACGATCAGCATGCGGTCTTTTGTTAAGTTGTCGAAAGACAACATCACAGAGACCTCGCAGACAGTGCGGAGACACCACTCTTCGCACCTAAGAAATCTACTTTGTATTGTAGAAATTACGGGCTACACGAGCCAGAAGTAATGTTCTGTATTCGATGGCATCATGCACCACCACGCCCAAGGTAGAGCCAAAATTACGACAAAAGCCGTCTGGCAACGTTTGTTCTCCTCAAAACCTCCACACACTAACATGCCCATCATAATGTACGCAGAACAGGGACTAGTCTTAATAGACAACATGATGTAGGCTTAACATATTTTTTGCGTCCAATCCGTGAGACATTAACTTTTTTTGACCCATCCACAATACATTTTTGGCTCATCAAAAAAAAAAGTGTTCAAATGTGTGTGAAATCTTATGGGACTTAACTGCTAAGGTCATCAGTCCCTAAGCTTACACACTATTTAACCTAAATTATCCTAAGGACAAACACACACACCCATGCCCGAGGGAGGACTCGAACCTCCGCCGGGACCAGCCGCACAGTCCATGACTGCAGCGCCTTAGACCGGAGGCTCATCCGGAATATATTTTTGAAATTAGTCAAAGCTCTTTACTTAAACATTAATTTTTTTATTGAGTTGCATTTTTCGCCAGACATGACGTTTTTCAGAAATGTTCGTGTCTAGTGGTATGATATGAAAATATACCCTTTTTAGTAGCAAACTCGAGAGCACTGTTATTCCCATCTTTACTTTAAAAAATTCTTACGTTTGACGAAGCAGTAGCATTAATAGCACTCCTATGTTTAGCTACTTTCAAGTGACCTTAATATCACTCTTTCTTTTATGTACAACAGAAAATTTCCAGTACGTGGTATACAATAAAAACGCCGTTGTTAGTGTCATTACACAATTTCTTGAATTTATATTTCTTTTGCAGATTAACATTAAAAACAGACGTTCTTTAGCCCATTGCTCAATAATGAGACAAAAAACGAATAGAGGTAAAATGGTCAAAAACTTGTAGACGACCACATTACTCCACTACACTTCGGCCTGATGCAGCAACATGGTTCAGTGTTCGAAAATTAGGAAACTCTGTTGCAAGTGATTTATTAGTAATGACGGGTCTCGCGTAGTTAGTGCATCTTGGCTCTGAGCACTATGGGACTCAACTGCTGAGGTCATTAGTCCCCTAGAACTTAGAACTAGTTAAACCTATCTAACCTAAGGACATCACAAACATCCATGCCCGAGGCAGGATTCGAACCTGCGACCGTAGCGGTCTTGCGGTTCCAGACTGCAGCGCCTTTAACCGCACGGCCACTTCGGCCGGCAGTTAGTGCATCTTCAGATTAAATGTAATTAGTAGTAACAACCTTGTTACATAACATTTTATTCGCGAACCTATGTAGCACCGATCAATGGGGTAGCCAAGCTGAAGGCGATAAGTTCAGCGATTCCCTTGCCTTGAACAGCGGAGATTGTATTAGTCATATTTAAAACCCACTGACACGACAGTTTTCGTTCTTTACTTCCGACCGTTACCTTAGCTATTGCTGGAAAGGTTCGCGAATAAACTGTTATGTAGCAAGATTGTTATAACTAATTACAGATAACCTGGAGATGCAGTAAACGCCTGAAACGCGTCATTATTAAAAAGACAATTGCAGCAGAGACCGTTTTCTAATTTTGGAACATATAGACCAGTTACTTGAGACACGAAACCAACAAACACATTGTCCTGTTGTGTTGCCAAATGACTAACTGAAAAGTTGTGGCCGAACCGTTAGCTGCGCCTCGCCAGCTCGACATCATTGGCTGAGAGAGACATGGCCGCAAGCCAACTTTTAAGAATTCAAGTGACAAAATTCATGAGATAGCGAGATGAACCTATACAGATGGCTGCAGTATCGCGTTCGCATGGTATTAAAGGGCAGTACGCCGGCGGAGCTCTCATTTGTACTCACGTGATTCATGTGACAAGGTTTCCGACGTGGTTATGGCTGCACGACGAGAATTAATAGTCTTTGACCGCAGAATGGTAGCTTAATTTCAGAAATCGTTAGGGAATTCAATATTCCGAGATCCACGGTGTCAAGGGTATGTCGAGAATAACACATTTCAGGCATTGTCTCTCACCGCGGACAACAGTGACCGGTGGCCTTCCCTTAACGACCGAGGGAGCGGCGTTTGCGTGCATTTGTCAGTGCTAACAGACAAGCAACGCTGCGTGAAATAACCGTAGAAATCAGTGTGAAGCGTACGACGAACGTATCTGTTAGGACGGTGCGTTCGAAATCTGGCGTTAATGGGATATGGAAACAGATGGCCGACGCGAGTGCCTTTGCCAACAGCACGACATCGCCTGCAGCACCTATCCTGGTCTCGTGACCTTATCGGTTGGACCCTAGAGGACTGGAAAACCGTCCAGATGTGTGTTGCTGACAGCTGATGGTAGGGTTAGAGTGCGACGCAAACAGCACGAAGTCTTTGACCAAAGTTCTCAAGAAGGTATTCTGCAACCTGGTGGTGGTTCCAGAATGGTGTGGGCTGTGTTTGCGTGGAATGTACTGGGTCCTCTCATCCAGCTGAACCAATCACTTACTGAAAATGGTTATGTTCGATTACTTGGAGGCCATTTGGAGCTATTCATGAATTTCATGTTCCCGACTAACGATGGAATTTTTAAGGATGACAATGCTCCACATCACCGGGCCACAGGTGTTCTCGATTAGTGTGAGGAACATTTGCACAATTAAAGCGAATGATTTGGTCACCCATATCGCCCGACGAGAGTCCCATCGAAAATTTGCGGGACATAAACGTGAGGTCAATTCGTGCTCAGAATCTTACACCGGCAACACTTCCGCAATTATGGACGACTACAGAGGCAGCAGGGATCAATATTTCTGCAGGGGACTTCCGAATTCTGGATGAGTCTGTGCCACGTCGTTTTCCTGCACTAAGCCGGGTATAAGGAGGTCCGACATGATAGTAGGAGGTATCCCATGACCTCATTGTATAGGTCTAAGACTAAAAATAGAAATCCCCGCCAATCATAAAACTGTCAAACCCCTGGACAGCAAACCCTGGACAGCACTAAAAAACTAGGGCTGTCTGGGTTAAGTGACGGTATTCTTATGGCGAGTATTGTCGTTGGGTGTACACTATCTGCGATCCCATCCGTGCTGCCGCATCCACAGAACACACAAGCCGTGCTGACATTCTGGTGTCCAGACGTAATCGTAGTGTCGGTGTGGATGCTAGACTTACTGCAGTCAATAACAGTTCCTGGCTAAAGGCATGCGAGATGGCTGAACGATCCTATACGGCAGGCACACAATGTCCCTGTTCTCTCATGCGTTAGTTGCAGGGGTCATTGAGATTCTGTATGACGCTGAAAATGGCTTTCCTGAACATATCGATTCCATATTCGCAATTCAGTCGTAATATTCCGTCCATTGCAACCAGCAGTACCCCGGAACGACAAACGTTCCGGCTATATATGGCTATGATCTCGCCGCTGCCAATTTCTGGCGCATTCCGGAAAATATTCCTTTCGCTTACACGATGCATAATGCAATCTTGTCACTATCAACCAATAAATGCGATTTCTCAGTGACAAACCTACTGCATAATTTTCCTTGTATGCAGAAGTAGCTTAGCGCCTGCTGCTTCGCTCGCGTAGTTTTTTGTTGTTTTTTCTGGTTTAGCCTTAATCAAATTTTTATGTTGGTCACAAATTGCAACATCTCTTAAAGTATTCGCCCTAATTAAGGCTTCTGACGAAGAAGCAATTCTGATTCCTGCAGTCTGAGGTCTTTCTTAAACCGGCCTTTTGAATTCTTGTAGTTATATTTGCATAAAAACTTTCGTCCGCTAACACTTATTTCTTTAGAAGTCAAATACCAATTTTCCTAGATTTAGCTTTAAAAATGTTTTTATAAACGAAATATTTTCATAAAATTTTTCACCTCCTACTCATTCTCTTAGGGGTTGAATTTCCAAAAGCATGTAACAGGCATTTTTTAAAATTTTTAACCATGACGTAAAATACCAGAATCCGCAGATGTAGGTTTAAAAATGCCTTGGTAGTAGTTTAATAATGATTTATTTTCAAAATAAAATTTTACGCGCCTTAGTGACGCAATTTCCAAAAGTACTAATCCAGATATTTTTTATTTCTGACCGGTAAACCAAATAGCAATACTCGTAATTCTAGTTTCAAAGTTACTTTGATAGCGACTTGTTTAAAAAAAAAAATTCACCCCTTACTTCTCCCTGTTAGAGATGGAATTCCGAACAGTCCCCCCCCCCCCCTTCCGTATTCCCCCGAATAAAGCTTTATGTAGCAAAATAACATTACTCAAGTGCATCACAGTAAAGTATGAACGAAATAATACGTTTATGAATTGTTATTCACCTTTCAGTTGTAAGTATGGATAGATGAGGGAATACGCTTTCTGTTTATTTGATCGAGGTCTGTGCATTGAAAATGTCATCAGCTTTTAAGGTACATGCATTGGCGATGGACTGTCAGATCTGTGGATATCTGTTGAAACTTTCTAAATTAACTTTTATTCAGTTTTCTTGTTTCTAGTGGATTTCAGTGAGTTACTTTTTGTTACATAATCATAAGTTTAAAAAAAATTTGCAACAGTTCATAAAATTTTTAGGGTGTCGTTTGGTCGTGATTCTGCGTACTGATATACAGCTAGAAATCTTCCTTGTTTCTATTTCCTTCTGTCAGAATGTAGTGCAGTGTATGTCCTTTGGTCCAGTTCTCAGCATTTCATTCCACGATTGGGTACGGATTGGGTTTAGAAAATCTCCTGGTGCATTATATTTGGGAGCTGTTCTTTTTTATACTCGTTAGTTTCCACATGACAGCTTCCCACTTTTCAGTTACTGTTTAAAACACAAGTGTGTGTTAATCTCCGTCGATTAAATTACAAGACGGACACGATGGTGAGTATGCTAGGTGGACATACGAAAGTCTTGAGTTGGTCGATACTTCTCTGTTAACCGCTTCGACACTGCAATCAGGCCACAGTAAATGGCGTACACTATATTTACAAATTCTATTTCGTATTTAATAAGTAAATTGTACCAAAAAGACGTTGTTGTGATAGATTATCATTGTGCTGTAACATTGAAGCGGTATGCATTCGTAGCGCCCAAGTTATAACGCTAAAAACTTTGCCCTGCGCGCAAGTTTTCTTGGGAGGTGCGGGCGATCGGTCGATCGAGTGCCGTTTTTTGATTTTGGCTAGGGGATTTGCCGAGTTGAGAAGGTCGAGAGCAGCTGAAAACGCGGATATACAGGCTTGCGCAGGCTGAACAGAGGTATGTTTACGGCTGGGGACAGTCTGGAGGCCCACTTTAGTGTGATGGGCAGGGCGTAGCGCTGCTGATAACGGCCGAGCAAGGTCGTAGGGGGCGGCAGACACTGGAGTAGGCGGTTGTCATGCTATGGCAGTCATGTTGGACAGCCATTTTAAACTGCACAGACGGCGGCTGAGCGTTAATTAGCCGATCATGTTGCAGACTGGTCACTAAGCAGATTCTGATGTTTGTGTCACCGATGCACTTGTGTGGAGTTGTATTCGTTTGGATGTGCGTTAGGCTGAGTGCATTTAGGCCCTTTACCTGTCAAATTACCGCAAGCGTGCTGAAGTTTTATACAGTGTGATGCGAATTAATGGGACCGCGAGTTGCGCATGTTGTTATCCTATCCGATGAGCGTCCTGATTTATATTTTGTAGTTGTAGTAATGCCAACGGCCTTGCCGCAGTAGTAACACCTGTTACCGTCAGCTCACCGAAGTTAAGCGCTGTCGGGCTGGGCTAGCACTTGGATGGGTGACCATCCGGTCTGCCGAGTGCTGTTGGCAAGCGGGTGCACTCAGCCCTTGTGAGGCAAACTGAGGAGCTACTTGATTGAGAAGTAGCGGCTCCGGTCTCGTAAACAGACGTAACGGCCGGGAGAGCGGTGTGCTGACCACATACCCCTCCATATCCGCATCCAGTGACGCCTGTGGGCTAAGGATGACACGGCGACCTGTCGGTACCGTTGGGCCATCCAAGGCCTGTCGGACGGAGTACAGTTTCAATTATAGTGATACATAAAGTTCCTGTTAACTGAAGAGCGTAGTTAATGCTAAAACAGTATTTATCATGTGGGCTGATTTATGTCAATGGCAGTTCACACGTAATTCTTTCTGCCGTGTGCTTTCAGATTTATATTTTGTAATTATTCTGATACATAAATTTTCTGTTAACTGGAGAGAGTAGTTAGCTCTTAAAAGTGTCTTATTGGCTCCTGGCGATGTTACTTCGAAGCCTTTTGGATGATTTATGTCAGTGGTAGTTGGCACATAATTCTTTTCACCGTGTTTAGGCGGATTTGTATATTGTCCTCTTGTAATTCAATGTTCTCTGTATTTCTGTTCGAGGTAGACTTTGCGTCCAGTCCGTCACGGTTTCTATATTATGTTGTGTAATGGCATTTAGGTTCACGCCGACGAATCTGACTACCTAATTACGTCTGTTAGTCGAAGGTTTTAGTGTGGATCATGATGAAACAAGGTAGGAGGTTAAAGAGTTGTCAAGTTCTGTACTTGTAGCAAAGTCTTAGGTGTTAGACAATTCGATGTTACATTGTTCCTTTGGTTTGATAAATGCGTACCGTTAAATTCTGGACAGTTCGGTAATGGCTGTGTTGTAATTTTCACTTATGGTCAAGTTGTTTTAAATGCGCTAAGATAGACCACTGCCTTGGAGTTAATGAGCGTAAAAATTAGTTCCACGGCGTGCTAGCCTGTGTCACCAAAGGTATAGTTGTTGGTCCAGTTTTTTAATCTCTGCATTAGCAAACTGTTTAGCTGTGTTCTTGGGTCAAGATTAATTGCCATTGAGACAGGGCACCTTTTGGCGTGCCCATTTGATGGGATATAGTGGAAACTTTCATTAGCTAAGCACTTGTCTCTGTTGAATAAAAAAACTGAACTGTTCTCTGGACAGTTAGAATTGTGTGGCTCGTTATGATTTCATATGCTGAATTTTTACTTGAAATTGTCTCGTGGACTGAGCACTATAAAGTGTAAATGATTTCAGATTCTTTGAATAATTGTCTTGGTTAAATTGTCACTGTGTTCGGTCACAGGGTCAGCTACCCTCTGTAATAAAAAAACTGAGTGAACGGATAAACGAAGAACCTGAACGGGTGCAGACGTCCGCCCCGAACAAATTCAATGAACAATATAGAACAAAATAAGATCAACTAAAAGAAAAGGTGGTCAGCGTGACGGATTGACGTCCTATGGGCCCGGGTTAGATTCCCGGCTGTGTCGGGTATTTTATCCGCTCAGGGACTGGGTGTTGTGCTGTGTTCATCATCATTTCATTCCTATCCGTCGCGCAGGTCACCCAGTGTGGCGTCGAAAGTAATAAGACCTGCACCAAGGCTGCTAGACCTACCCCGCATGGGGCCTCCCGGCCAATGACGCCAAACGCTCATTTCCATTTTGGTTAAGTTCCGTGGAAAACCTAATGAGTATAAGCTCTTGCCCTGAGTTGTTTCCACACTGCTCATTCACACCTTTTGATTTCGTTGTTTATTCAAATAGTAAGCCTTTTGTTATTGGTTACTATGTTGTGAATTTCTTTGACTACAAGCCCTTTATTTTTTTATTTTTTTTGGTCATCAGTCTACTGACTGGTTTGATGCGGCCCTCCACGAATTCGTTCCCTGTGCTAACCTCTTCATCTCAGAGTAGCACTTGCAACCTACGTCCTCAATTATTTGCTTGACGTATTCCAATCTCTGTCTTCCTCTACAGTTTTTGCCCTCTACAGCTCCCTCTAGTACCATGGAAGTCATTCCCTCATGTCTTAGTAGATGTCCTATCATCCTGTCCCTTCTCCTTATCAGTGTTTTCCACATATTCCTTTCCTCTCCGATTCTGCGTAGAACCTCCTCATTCCTTACCTTATCAGTCCACCTAATTTTCAACATTCGTCTATAGCACCACATCTCAAATGCTTCGATTCTCTTCTGTTCCGGTTTTCCCACAGTCCATGTTTCACTACCATACAATGCTGTACTCTAGACGAACATCCTCAGAAATTTATTCCTCAAATTAAGGCCGGTATTTGATATTAGTAGACTTCTCTTGGCCAGAAATGCCTTTTTTGCCATAGCGAGTCTGCTTTTGATGTCCTCCTTGCTCCGTCCGTGATTGGTTATTTTACTGCCTAGGTAGCAGAATTCCTTAACTTCATTGACTTCGTGACCATCAATCCTGATGTTAAGTTTCTCGCTGTTCTCATTTCTACTACTTCTCATTACCTTCGTCTTTCTCCGATTTACTCTCAAACCATACTGTGTACTCATTAGACTGTTCATTCCGTTCAGCAGATCACTTAATTCTTCTTCACTTTCACTCAGGATAGCAATGCCATCAGCGAATCGTATCATTGATATCCTTTCACCTTGTATTTTAATTCCACTCCTGAACCTTTCTTTTGTTTCCATCATTGCTTCCTCGATGTACAGATTGAAGATTAGGGGCGAAAGGCTACAGCCTTGTCTTACACACTTCTTAATACGAGCACTTCGTTCTTGATCGTCCACTCTTATTATTCCCTCTTGGTTGTTGTACATATTGTATATGACTCGTCTCTCCCTATAGCTTACCCCTACTTTTTTCAGAATCTCGAACAGCTTGCACCATTTTATATTGTCGAACGCGTTTTCCAGGTCGACAAATCCTATGAAAGTGTCTTGATTTTTCTTTAGCCTTGCTTCCATTATTAGCCGTAACGTCAGAATTGCCTCTCTCGTCCCTTTACTTTTCCTAAAGCCAAACTGATCGTCACTTAGCGCATTCTCAATTTTCTTTTCCATTCTTCTGTATATTATTCTTGTAAGCAGCTTCGATGCATGAGCTGTTAAGCTGATTGTGCGATAATTCTCGCACTTGTCAGCTCTTGCTGTCTTCGAAATTGTGTGGATGATGCTTTTCCGAAAGTCAGATGGTATATCGCCAGACTCATATATTCTACACACCAACGTGAATAGTCGTTTTGTTGCCACTTCCCCCAATGATTTTAGAAACTCTGATGGAATGTTATCTATCCCTTCTGCCTTATTTGACCATAAGTCCTCCAAAGCTCTTTTAAATTCCGATTCTAATACTGGATCCCCTATCTCTTCTAAATCGACTCCTGTTTCTTCTTCTATCACATCAGACAAAGCTTCACCCTCATAGAGGCTTTCAATGTATTCTTTCCACCTATCTGCTCTCTCCTCTGCATTTAACAATGGAATTCCTGTTGCACTCTTAATGTTACCACCGTTGCTTTTAATGTCACCAAAGGTTGTTTTGACTGTCCTGTATGCTGAGTCTGTCCTTCTGACAATCATATCTTTTTCGATGTCTTCACATTTTTCCTGCAGCCATTTCGTCTTAGCTTCCCTGCACTTCCTATTTATTTCATTCCTCAGCGACTTGTATTCTGTATTCCTGATTTTCCCGTAACATGTTTGTACTTCCTCCTTTCATCAATCAACTGAAGTATTTCTTCTGTTCCCCATGGTTTCTTCGCAGCTACCTTCTTTGTACCTATGTTTTCCTTCCCAACTTCTGTGATGGCCCTTTTTAGAGATGTCCATTCCTCTTCAACTGTACTGCCTACTACGCTATTCTTTATTGCTGTATCTACAGCGTTAGAGAACTTCAAACGTTTCTCGTCATTCCTTAGTATTTCCGTATCCCACTTCTTTGCGTATTGATTCTTCCTGACTAATGTCTTGAACTTCAGCCTACTCTTCATCACTACTATATTGTGATCTGAGTCTATATCTGCTCCTGGGTACGCATTACAATCCAGTATCTGATTTCGGAATCTCTGTCTGACCATGATGTAATCTAATTGAAATCTTCCCGTATCTCCCGGCCTTTTCCAAGTATACCTCCTCCTCTTGTGATTCTTGAACAGGGTATTCGCTATTACTAGCTGAAACTTGTTACAGAACTCAATTAATCTTTCTCCTCTTTCATTCCTCGTCCCAAGCCCATATTCTCCTGTAACCTTTTCTTCACCTCCTTCCCCTACAACTGCATTCCAGTCGCCCATGACTACTAGATTTTCGTCCCACTTTACATACTGCATTACCCTTTCAATATCCTCATACACTTTCTCTATCTGTTCATCTTCAGCTTGCGACATCGGCATGTATACTTGAACTATCGTTGTCGGTGTTGGTCTGCTGTCGATTCTGATTAGAACAACCCGGTCACTGAACTGTTCACAGTAACACACCCTCTGCCCTACCTTCCTAGTCATAACGAATCCTACACCTGTTATACCATTTTCTGCTGCTGTTGATATTACCCGATACTCATCTGACCAGAAATCCTTGTCTTCCTTCCACTTCATTTCACTGACCCCTACTATATCTAGATTGAGCCTTTGCATTTCCCTTTTCATATTTTCTAGTTTCCCTACCACGTTCAAGCTTCTGACATTCCACGCCCCGACTCGTAGAACGTTATCCTTTCGTTGATTATTCAATCTTTTTCTCATGGTAACCTCCCCCTTGGCAGTCCCCTCCCGGAGATCCGAATGGGGGACTATTCCGGGATCTTTTGCCAATGGAGATATCATCATGACACTTCTTCAATTACAGGCCACATGTCCTGTGGATACACGTTACGTGTCTTTAATGCAGTGGTTTCCATTGCCTTCTGCATCCTCATGTCGTTGATCATTGCTGCTTCTTCCGCCTTTAGGGGCTATTTCCCACCCCTAGGACAAGAGAGTGCCCTGAACCTCTATCTGCTCCTCCGCCCTGTTTGACAAGGCCGTTGGCAGAATGAGGCTGACTTCTTATGACGGAAGTCTTCGGCCGCCAATGCTGATTATTTATCAAAATTTAGGCCGTGGCGGGGATCGAAGACGTTTTGATTATGAATCAAAGACGCTACCCCTAGACCACGGGTCTAGTGTACAGTTTGGAGCAGCAATGACGTCTACATTTTCGAATACTTTTCAATTTTCTAAACTTGGCTTGATTTTACTTAATGGTTCCTTCATTTATCTGACAAATTATTTCATCCTATTTGAGTCTTGAAAGTTTTAAAGCACCAATTGCTGTTCATCTCTAATGTTTGAGTAATCTTTGTTTGAACACCTTAAATTGATAAGTAAAGTCAATTTGTGTTAAGCTTTGACGGGCTGCGAGTCGTGCGTCATGCTAAATTATTGGACTTGTGTAATTTGTCAAGATATCGAGCGTATTTCATAAATTCGTATTGTGTATTGGATTGTTTCATTTACTGCTTCAACCTAGCTCCCTATCCACTGAAAAACATAAACTACAAGAAGCCTTTGCCTTCCGATATGTAGTTTCCTTGTCATTTTGTTTCAATAAATCGTTGCTATAACGACGCATTTTAGAGAGATCCTCAATTTGCTGATGCTTTGAAACAGCTTATATTCATATGACATAAACTGATGTACAAAGAACACCATATATGCTATTTAACGGCATATAATATGGAGGCTCCCATCTTTTGCTTGTAACGTAAAGCAATGTCGAATCTCACGGGCCAGGTTCCTCTGCAAGAGGCAAAAATCTGACGTGCCAGACGATTTATTTCACGCTCGGCAGTGTAGTGGTACGTGGAATTGCTCGCTCCTCGTCCCGTGAGAGGGAGGCAGGAGCAGGCGGCTGGTGTGTGTGAGTAGTCGGCGCCGCTCCCGGCGGGCGGGCCGAATCCTATTAGCGCAACAGCAGCCAGCGCTGCCGCCGGGTTCAGCTGAGCAACTGGAGCGACGGCAGCTGCTCCCGGAATCGCATTCAGCTCTCCTAATCACGAGGGCAGGGCGCGGGCCGCCCACACGGTCGAGGCGAGGCGGCAGGGCTTTGCTGCTTCCAAGGTGGAAACTGCGCGTAGGGCGGCCGCTCTCTCGTTCAGTCGTTCGTAATTGCTCCCTGTGCGCTTCCGAGTACACAAGCAGGACTGCTCCGCAGCGGAAGAGTTTATCACAGTAACTGTTACAGCAGTGGAAATCAGTATAAAGCCATGGATGTTTGCAGGAAAATTAACACTGTCGGTTGGAATACTTGGGCACAACGTATATACAGTAGTATGAGATCCAGTATGCGGAAAAATGCGATCAAATTATATCGCATTTGATGTCGGTAGCACAGCATAGAGCGTGTTTAACAATTCATGTTACACACTTCTAGCGGTTGTAGATTAAGTTTTGCGAAGGAACCCATGTCCAGAAATATCATCCAACGACGCTAAGGAGCGTCAGAGTTATGGGCGCCGGGGCTTGTAAATGTGTGTATACAGGGTATCACATCTAAACTTTTCACCCCCAGTATCTCTGGAGCCACAATAGACATTCACCAACGGCTTTCACGGGTGTGTATGCACGGCAAGGGGTCACGAAAGTAAACACTATGAGACATTCTAAAACGTGTGTAAATATTGGTTTCATCACAAACTTAAGTTTTTTTTTTAGTGGACACTCCCATATAATTCCATACGCAAACAATAACAAAAAAATTGTTCAAATGGCTGTGAGCACTATGGGACTTAACATCTGAGGTCATCAGTCCCCTAGAACTTAGAACTACTTAAATCTAACCAAACCAAGGACATCACACACATCCATGCCCAAGGCAGGATTAGAACCTGCGACCGTAGTAGTCGCGCGGTTCCGGACTGAAGCGCCTAGAACCGCTCGGCCACCGCCTCCGTCAAAACAATAACATGAGTAATCACAAGAATAATGGCGTTGGTTGCATCGAGATATGTCAGTTACATCCTGGGAAATCAGAACGCGAAGTTGACACGCGAAATGAACGAAACGCACCGCTATTGCACTTCCCGCAATGCAAGCGTGATTTGTACATTGCTCGTAATTGCCGTATGACTGACGTACGTATTCTTATTTTCACTGTTATCACGAGAGCTGAGCCGGCCGAGGTGGCCGAGCGGTTCTAGGCGCTACAGTTTGGAACCGCGCGACCGCTACGGTCGCAGGTTCGAATCCTGCCTCGGGCATGGATGTGTGTGATGTCCTTAGATTAGTTAGGTTTAATTAGTTCTAAGTTATAGGGGACTGATGACCTCAGATGTTAAGTCCCATAGTGCTCAAAGCCATTTGAACCATTAACGAGAGCCGAAAGTAATAGTAGCGATTCCTGTCGTAAACATTGATATGTACGTAACGGTGTCCCTCGAGCGCGTTGCATTTACCTACGTACAGACTACGGAGCAGCACCGGCCGTTGTACACCGCCCCGTTACACCACCCAGGTCAACCTTACGCCTCTGCAGTTGTGTACAGGAACGGGCCGCAATCGACGCTGCGTGTGGGAATCTCTCACTACGAAGCAGGTTGTTCTGGGCGGAAGAATGTACAGATTCATGGCAGACAGCGGTAGGACTGTAGCCCGCCATACCGCCAAACAGTCTGTTTGACGATCTGGGGTGTCGTGTCTTTTCATAGCAGGACCCCTTGGCTTGCCATCCTTACAGTACAGAGGTACGTCGACGATCTTCTGCACGTCGTTTTGTTGAGGCATCCTGGGCTTACATTTCTGCGCGATAACACTCGCCCGCACACGGAGCTTCTACTGCCTGTCTTCGTGCGTGCCAGACTTTACCGTGTCCAGCAATCTCTTCCCAGTTGAGAAAGTTTGGAGCAGTACGGTCAGGTCCCTCCAAATAGCTCGTGGTTTTCAAGGTCTAACCCCCTAATTAGGCAGAATTTGGCACGATATGCATCAGGATATCCAACAACTCCATTAGTCAATACCAAGGCATCATTGCCTTGCTCAGTGTGTAACGCTCTTTCTCTTGAATAATTCACCCAACTTTTCTGAAATTGTAATCGTTTGTTTGTCTGTACATGTACATCACATCTGATCATTTTCGTCACATTCAGATAATTCCTTAGCGATTCGTCATTTTTATTTATTTATTTATTTTCTTATAGTGTGTATAAAGGTGTAACGCTGTTCCCAAAAATCTGTAAGAACTCTTAACCGACTTTCTTCACATTTTCACACATTCATATGGACGGTTTGATCCGATGCTTGTAAGAAATTGTGGATCTTTTGAAAAGTACAATCCCAGTTCTTATATGTGCTCTTCTGGTGTTGAATCCAGAAGCACAGCTTCTCCCGCTGTTTCATCTATATCTACATCTACATGGACACTCTGCAAATCACATTCACGTGCCTGGAAGAGGGTTTATCGAACCACCTTCAGAATAATTCTCTGTTATGCCAATCTCGTTCAGCGCACGAAAAGAACGAACACCTATATCTTTTCACGCGAGCTCCGATTTCCCTTACTTTATTATGATGATCCTTTCTCCCTATGTAGGTCGACGTCAACAAAATATTTTCGCATTCGGAGGAGAAAGTTGGCGATTGTAATTTATTTTCGCATTCGGAGGAGAAAGTTAGTGATTGAAATTTCGTGAGAAGATTCCGTCGCAACGAAAAACGTCTTTGTTTTAATAATGACCATCCCCAAATCCTGGGTTCTAAGCGCGTCAGTTTGGAACCGCATGACCGCTACGGTCGCAGGTTCGAATCCTGCCTCGGGCATGGATGTGTGTGATGTCCTTAGGATCGTTAGGTTTAAGTAGTTCTAAGTTCTAGGGGACTGATGACCTCAGTAGTTAAGTCCCATAGTGCTCAGAGCCATTTGAACCCAAATCCTGTATCGTTCCAGTGACACTCTCTCCCATATTTCGTGATAATACAAAATTAGTAGATCTGTTACATTTTCTAGATGTTCCGCCAATAAAACGAAGTCTTTGGTTACCCTTCCCCTCAACATTTTGCACGTGCTCCTTCTGATTTAAGTTGTTCGTAACTGTAGTTCCTAGGTATTTGGTTGAATTTACGGCCTTTAGATTTGACTGATTTATTGTGTAATTGAAGTGTAACAGATTCCTTTTAGTACTCATGTGGATGAACTCAGACTTTTCGTTATTTAGGGTCAATTGCCAATTTTTGCACCCTGCAGATATCTTTTTAAAACGTTTTGCAATTTCTTTTGGTCTACTGATGAATTTAGTAATCGATAAACGACAGCGTCATCTGCAAACAACCTAAGACGGCTACTCAGATTGCCTCTAAATCGTTTATATAGATAAGGAACACCAGAGGGCGTATAACACTACCTTGGGGAAACCCAGAAATCACTTCTGTTTTACTCAATGACTTGCCGTCAATTGCTACATCTGCGTTACAAGCTCCTACAAGTGGCACACAAATGCTATGCTACTGATTACTACTCGTCTCAACACAGGCCAAAACAACGCAGTGTTGCCACTACTGCCGCTACGTAACACAGCGATCCTCCGTTGTGGTGGTGAGACATGGGGACTAGAACCTTGATATCGAATATGCGTGCCCTCATGTTTCCATGCAGTCGAGCATTCACTACCGTCACGTCAGAAAACCCCACAAAGTCGCACACTGCGACAGCTACCGGCGTTTCCAGACACGTCTTCACTGGTCACCGAGGCTCACTTCGAAGCGGGACTCGTCAATGAAGACAGTTATACTGCAGTCAGTGAGATTCCAGGTCGAAGCCGAATTATTCCTTGCGTAATGGTCAGTGGATCAAAGCGTTACTGATTTTCCCAATTTGTGAAGCTCTTTCTCTTGAATAAATCATCCAGTTTTTCTGAAATTGTAATCATTTGGCGGCCGGAGTGGCCGAGCGGTCCTAGGCGCTACAGTCTGGAACCGCGCAACCGCTACGGTCGCATGTTCGAATCCTGCCTCGGGCATGGATGTGTGCGATGTCCTTAGGTTGGTTAGGTTTAAGTAGTTCTAAGTTCTAGGGGACTGATGACCTCAGAAGTTAAGTCCCGTAGTGCTCAGAGCCATTTGAACCATTTTTGTAATCGTATGTTTTTTACATGAACATCACATCTACTGCTTTCCGTCCCATTCAAATAATGCCTTCGTGGTTCATCGTTTTTTAGAGTGTATTTATATATTACACACATTAAAATTATGTAGCCTTTGTCCGTCCCAATGTTTATTAGAGGTTAGTGTGAAAATCTGAAGGAAATCGGTCAAGAACTTCTCGAGATGTTTGGTAACAACATTAAACAACGACTTGGCTCCTTACGGCAATGTAGATAAATGGCTAAAAAGCAGGAAAAAGTACAGAATAGTGATTACACGGCTTAGGGTTTAGATTACGTACAATATAATCCTCCCCTTATATCTTTGCAACGCTGTTAAGTCAGGAAGAACATTGCGGCAAAATCCGATATTCACCGTAGTATTATTCAGAGAAGAATTTGTGTGTTGGTAATGCGATTGGAGGAGTTTCAAATTCTTTCTAATAAGTAATAGACGTTGGTTTTTTGAGTCATAGTTCAAAGTTCTGCTATCTCTTTTTGCTCTTCTCTATCACTCAGCACAGCACTCTATTCGGCATTATCTCCTCAAGCCTATGGACAGTATGTCGTGCGCCACTACTAGTTCCTCCTTTTCGTGATCCATTCGCTGATGGTTTGCGGGAGAAACGATTGTTAGTAAGAATTCGTAAGAATTAGCAATCCTCTGATTGAACCGTTAAGATCGTATGTTCGACGTGACAGCGACAGTTGTCTCTCAGTTCGACAGGCAGATGAAACGACCCGTTAATAACTGACGAAATCTTGTGGAGCGCCAAAGTGACGTATACTGGTCTTCCGATGAAATCCATCGCGACCGGCATCAGTGGGATTCCGTCCCGATAACAGGTAGCATCTCCGATAACGGGTAGCGTGCGTCTAACGGCCGCGGCCTGTGCTGAGATATCGAGCGGAGGAGCGTGCGGTGGCCAAACGTCGCAGTGCGATTCGGCGGGACGCAAGTCAGCGACATGTGGAAGAGTCGGTCCGCGACGCAGCATCTCGTTTTGGTGCCTTACACTGGCGCCAGATACCAGAGACCTGGTCACGTACTATCACCTTTCCAACACGTATTTCAGGTCGCTGACAAGACTTTAAATTAAATTTGCAACGTAAAAGAAAAAGTATGTATACTGTCTACGGAAGCTATGAAGGGGGCGCATTAAGATAAAATGTCGTATCGAAACATTTCACTGAAGGCTATCGGAAGTATTTGACAGTAAGGACCAGCCAGAATACCCGGTGCACACGACTTAAAAGCTTATACAAGTTTATTTACCTATTGCCGTCATGCACTAATGAGCCCAAACATTATTATCACTGAATGACGCATGGGTGCTTTGCGGGCAAGGAAAATACACAAGACAAGCACAGACGAATGAGTAATCATTGAGGTGATGATACTAGTCGAAAATGACATTAGCTCCTTTGACGAAGAGCAGATGTTTATGGCCTGGCGCGTGGAAACGATCGTCTCGGAAACGGCGAAATTGGACAGGTATTCACGTCATGCTGTCGTGAGCAGCTACGGAGAAAGGGTTGAGCGACTGTGACAGCACGAGACGCTACGGTCGCAGGTTCGAATCCTGCCTCGAGCGTGGATGTGTGTGATGTCCTTATGTTAGTTAGGTTTAATTAGTTCTGCGTTCTAGGGGACTGATGACCTCAGACGTTAAGTCCCATAGTGCGCAGTCATTTGAACAGCTCGAGAAGGCGACAAGGTGTTGATCATCCATGCCTCATACAGAACCCGGACGTCGGAAACTTGCCCGCTCTGTAGGATGGTCGGCGATCTGTGGCAGATCTGACGATAGAGCATCCCACTAGTGCAGATACGTCTTTCGGAGCACGCCGTTCAGTGCGCATTACTGAACACGGTGTTCCCTACCAGACGAACCCTGCGTCTTCCCACGTTCAACTAATGACATAATCAATTACGAGTGCAGTGGGCACTGAATCTTCGAGACTGGACCGTGGATCACTGAAAATGTGTCGCCTGGTCGAATGAATCATTATTCTCGCTAAAACATCACGTCGATGGTCGTCTTGGGAGACGCTGTCATTCAGGCGCACGGGGGCTCCAAACATACGCCATAGTACAGCCGCAAGATAGTGGAGGCAGTACGTGCTGTGGGGGACATTCACCTGGGTTTACAGGGGTTCTGTGGTAGTAATCGAGGGCGCAGCGACAGCTGTGGGCTATGTGAAAATTATTGCGGACCAGCTGGATGCCTTCATGCTTGATGTCTTCTCAGATAGCGATGGTACTGAAACATGGGACTTAGGAAAAGGCAGGATTCGGTTTGGACGGGGCCTTACTCAGTTACCATTGTTTGCTCAGTTTTTTTTCTTAAATCACGTGCAGTTTATTTGGAACCAATTGCAAGTGAGGTTGACAATAAGGAACAATTATCAAATTTGACTGTTAAGACACAATGTCTAATAAAAAGTTCTTAAGCAAGTTGCACTCATGGCTGAAGCCCTTATTGACCAGAAACTCAAATTGTTTGTCGGCTGAAGGCCCCAATAGTAGTAACTCCAAAACAATTTGATGGCTGAAGGCCTGGATAGCAGATTCTTAAGAACAGTTGAACTTCTCAAAGAGATACTAAAATATTTTTTAAAAATGAACACACTCATCAAAATTTCACTATTGAGAGACAATTAAAAATTCTTTAGACAAATTGCATTCACTGCTGAAGGCCTTATTGACCAGAAATTCAAATTATTTGTCGGCTGGAGGCCCCAATAATAATAACTCAAAATTAAAATATTAAAAAAAAAAACTCATCACAATCTGATCAAATCAAGATAGAAGTGGGGCTGAGACAGTGCTCCAAGGATCGGCCTGGGAAAGTTGCTCAACTTCGTAACCGATGAGCCAGGCAGCCAAAGAGTTGTATTCACTTAACAGATGGCAACTCAAACTAGTGACAGTTTAAACGCAGACCAAAACTCTTGCAAAATCCACCTAACATCTGGTATCCAACACAACGATGGAATAACAAAGGCAAGGCGGAACTGGCAGACAGCACTGCGTTTTCAGAATCCGGTGTTTAGAACATCCAAAAGCAGGAGGAACCACTATGACCAAGGGAGTCCAAAAGAATAAAATATCCCAACCACAATCAAGGAGGCTCTTGAACTACACACCTTACTGGACAGCGTCGGCAAGGCGAGGAAAGGTACACTGCCGCGAAAATACGCTAACCTCCAGGGCAGGTAATTGGGGCGTTAGCGGCCACCAGGCAGAAAAATACCGCTGGTTGAACTTGATCAATAAACAGAACGAATTGAATGATTAATAATAAGAGGTGGAGGACGGCTAATTAATTTCGCCAACGCCAAACAATCTACTCGTTGTTCTTCATCTCAGCCTGTGAGCAGCAACGCACAAACAAATAGCGTGATCTCAAAATAGTGGTGGTTTCATTACCGGGTTATTGTTCACTCAACTCAAACGTCCTGGGTCCGGTGGACAACGAGGTTGTGGCCCTCGCAACTACAGCCCCTCGACCCGGCAGTGCCTGAGTGCCGCCAGCGGTCCCGGCACATCCTCACGCTGCGGGACCTCACTGCTGCTCCGTCCCAACCGAACTGCCAACACGCCCGACCCGGAAAACACTTGATGTCCTTCCATAGATAGTAACACGGTACTACATATCGATAACCGCTGCTGCTGCCACTTGCAGGCAGACAACGGTAGCAAACATAGTGGCACCAGTAAACACAAGAAGAAAACGAGACGCCACTATCCCTATTACGTGATGCCAACCTACCAACAGCACCAACGTGAGCCGAAACACGGCTCAGTTACCTTCCAGCAGATTGACTGTCCATTTCACAAAGCCAAAATCGTGCTTCAGTGGTTTGTGGAGGATGACACCGAAATCACCGTTGCTATCTTGGCCATTAAATTCTCCTAGTACAAACCTGAAGGAACCTTTGGGAGACTATCGTGCACCAGCTCTGAGTCCATGAGCCACCGGCTCGTAATTTACGGCCGTTCTGTAACAAGAGTATGAACATCTTGATCCAAATACCTCCGGTAAGAACTTGTCAGATCCACGTCACGCAGTACCACTGCTGACTTGCGATCCAAAAAGGAAGAAAGACTGCCGTTTAGCGTCCCGTCGTTAACAGAGTTGTTAGAGACGAAGCGCAAACTCAGAAGGATGGGGAAGGAAATAGGCTGTTCCTTTTCTTAGGAAACATTCCGGCATTTGCCTGGAGTGATGTAGGGAAATCACGGGAAACCTAAATCTGGATGGGCGGATGGGATTTGAACCGTCGTCCACCCGAAAGCAAGTCCAATGTGCTGACCACTGCGCCGTCTCTCTCGGCTGCCTCCCGGAGGTGGACTAACAGACATTTAAGCACCTGGTGATATTGTTTTGACTCTTCAGTGTATGTAACGCTAGTCGTCTAGTTGCTATGGCAGTAGAGTTCTGTTTTTTCATTAGCTGCAGCATAATGTAGCACTGGTCTAGTTCAAGATATACATTATAGTTTGTTTATATGAAACTAAACTAAAACTACATCTAATTTCTAATTATTTATTACACTTCCCATTTCCATCCGCAGAGTATTTTGTTCACGTCCATGGAAATCACAGCTGAATTGCTCCGGTCAACCGCATCGCAACACCTCCCTTGGGCAGTTTCAACGACGAGGCCATAATGTCTAGCATCGATACATATTATAAAAATGTATGCATCTCCTCATAAACCAAACTTGGTACACATATCCCTTACTTTCAGGTAGCAATCACTGTTGGGGTAATTGTATCTATTGTAGTTCAGAAAATAATGACATCACAAACAAGAAGATGCGTGAAAAACTGGTGCATCATGCATAACGTTTAAATTTATAACCTTTGCCACGAACTCTATTCGCAATAAATTTTTACAGACAGTATCCACTTATGCCGCTACATGCACCTACAAAATTATACATACATTATGTACCATACATAAATCAAGAGATATGACGTCATAAACACTGAGATGTGTGAAAAAAATGACGCTTCATGCGTGAATTTTAATACATCCATTCTTTACCACTAAGGCACTACTGCAGTCGAGCCATCTTAATGAAATACCTAACACTTGGTAGCGCTTTTGATACATTTCAAATGAGAAGCTATCTATAAAGACCCAATGCTATAGACACGTTTACAAAATCTTGTTGAAGACACACGAAGCAGCTGCGCCCAGCCTACCGATACCTTCGGGGATCATGTCACACTCAGTCTGCTACAGGAGTATATATAAGGTTTCGTTTCTAATAGAAAATTGGGAAAATGAATAGCCGAGCAATGCCAGGTTTGTCAGTAACAATGAAAGTGTTATGCAACATAGCTGCCAGTCGCCGCTGTTTTTAAAAAATGGTTCAAATGGCTCTACTACTTAAGCCTAACTAACCTAAGGACATGACACACATGCATGCCTGAGGCAGGATTCGAACCTGCGACCGTAGTGGTCGCGCGGTTCCAAACTGTAGCGCCTAGAACCGCTCGGCCACCCCGGCCGGCGCCGCTGTTTTTCAAATGTTCAAATGTGTGTGAAATCTTATGGGACTTAACTGCTAAGGTCATCAGTCCCTAAGCTTACACACTACTTAACCTAAATTATCCTAATGACAAACACACAGTCCCATGCCCGAGGGAGGACTCGAACCTCCGCCGGGACTAGCCGCAGAGTCTATGACCGCAGCGCCTGAGACCGCTCGGCTAATCCCGCGCGGCCGCTGTTTTTCATCCTGTGTTTAGATGACTTGGTGAAACAATGGGAAGCAATACCTCTCGGCAGATATCCAGCAACAAAAAGCTATTAATACGTTACTCTTTGCCGCTGACATGGCTACTATCATTTCCTATGAAGATAACGCACTCCTTTGGCCGCAAAACATAATCAAAACATAAAACTGTGAAATCTCAAAAGCCAAATCCAAAGTTGTATCCTTCAACAGGAAGGTCAAAAATATGCTGAGATGGCCTTTGTCTCAAAAAAGAGTCAACTTTTACTATCAAAGCTGAAACATCACGTATGAACACGACCAACAAGTAGAGAGAAAGTTAACCAAATTCCTCAGGATGTGAGGAACAATCAGGAGAAGAGGGTCGGAAAGATGTTCAGGAAGATAAAGGAAGAAATGAACTGATGGGCCGCAACATTACCACAGGCGTACCTCGCGAAGTAGACGACGATCGTGGTGATAGTGGTGGAGATGGTGGCGACGGTGTTCGTGTTAGTGGTAGTGGCGATCATTGTGCCTGTCAGGATAGATGTAATCTGAAAGAATTTAGACGAACATGTTAAAAAGATTTAATCTGAAAGAATTTTGATGAACCTAAGTTCTGGAAACAATATTTCCGTAACAAAAATGTAATGACGCGTTAGATAGGTCCTAATAGATTAAATTTAAGACAAAAAATATCAAGTATTTTCGAACGGTGGCCGACGTGCTTCTTTCTCTTCTTACAGAGATATACAACACAAAGCAGGACGAGAGGTTTGTTAAGTGTTTCAATAAATAGCACCGTGTTTTCTCTGTGACGTTCAAAGTCACATTTGCTTCTATATCCGTTATAAGTACCATTAAATTGTTGAACTGTGTATTGCTATTGTACATGTAACGAAACACGTAAGGAATTTACTACCAACAGAATAAATCACTGTATGTAACTGGAGAGAGGGTTTCGTAAAATTATCGAGGCGATGTTGAAGAACTGTCCGTTCTGGTCAGTTTTTGGGCAGTAGTTGCTAATAGTTCTACAACAGGATATTAATAATAAAAATAGCTGCGAAACATGGACTGCAATGTCTTCTATGGTGCTGTTCATATGCAAAAACAGTAACTAGTCGATAAATAAAAGATAAAAATTACGGTTCAGTTTCATTTTCGAACATCCGCTCCTCTTGCGATCTAGTAACGAATTATGGTACTATCTTTAGGACGGGATTTGCCACTGTACTTCTTCGCTATTACATTTACAATCCATTTATTAGGATTTATTTAGTTCATTGCTCCTATGACTGGTGCCAATCTCTTCATCTCAGAGTAGTAATTGCAACCTATGCCCTCAATCATTTGCTGGCTGCATTCCAGTCTTTGTCTTCTGAAACGTCCGCTAAATCACGCAGGGCTAACAGGTAATTAGGACTGTGGAAGGGGCCAAGGGAGTTGCAGACGGATTCATTTCACAATTGTAATTTATTATCATTTAGCTCACAAATACACTTGAAAAAATTACATTTGCTTCGCGGCTGAAGGCCTCCAAACAGATGCCTTAGAATAAGTTCAATTTTGAAAAGACATGACGCACAGTTAAATTTACGAATAAGATAAATCGTATACATATATGAGATCAGCATGTGGAGAGGCTGAAGGCCGCCGGATTAAATCTTCAAAATAACCAAATATACTATGATGATTACTGAAGGTAGAAGGCCACAGTTTTTTAAGATGTTAATAGGGCTGATGGCCCACAAGGAGCACAGAAAGAGATAAACGCAATAAGATGGCTGAAGGCCGCAAGTTAAATTCTGAAAATGAAGGAAATATATATTGCAACAATCGGTAAAACAATAAATTAAGTTTAAAAATTTCCTTTTTGGCAACACCAACGGCGGAACGCCCACAATAATTTGCAAAACCTTTCAGAGGAAATCACAATAACCTTTCAAGAGCAGAAGGCGATAATGTTTGGACTTGAAGGAAACTCTGAGAACATGTTTCCAGGGCTGAAGGCCCACAGCTAGCCTTGCCAGATTAAAAATATAAAATCTAGT
Source organism: Schistocerca americana (assembly GCF_021461395.2). Taxonomy (NCBI): domain Eukaryota; kingdom Metazoa; phylum Arthropoda; class Insecta; order Orthoptera; family Acrididae; genus Schistocerca; species Schistocerca americana. The sequence continues at coordinate 532,717,023 of NC_060122.1, forward strand.
TAAATAACAACAACATTAAGACTTCCAAAAGGACAAATAAGAGAACGGCACTCGGGAGTCTCCAGTGGATCGGTCTGCCCTCGTTCACTTAGGCGAGACATGTGGTGAGTCCAACTACACTTAATTCGTGTCAACCCAACCAGGGGACAGTAACGGACCGACCGACCAACCGCTTGCTTCCAAAAAAAGAAAAAAAGAAAAAAAAATTACAAGTATCACTATCTCCAAACAAACGCGTATGTGAACTGAGCTGCCAAAACTACACATCATGTTGGGCAGCAGCAACAGGTGAGGAAAAGACACTGCCTAAAAACTACGTTAGCGGCCAGGGCAGGTAACCAGAACACTAACGGCCACAAGGCAGAAAATTCCGATGGTGCACTTGACTATGGATAAATTAATTTGATCAATTCCACCTGACGGCGGCTATCTCTAACACTTCACTCGTTGTCGCTCACAGGAAAACCTCCACAACAGCAACGACGGAACCAACAACGTAATGCTCAAAACCACTTAACCTTCACGTCCTGGGTCGGCGAGCGACGATACTTGTACCGATCGGACAGCTCCAGACCGACTCGGACACTGCACAGAGACCGCCAGCGGCCCAGTCGACTATGCCGCACGGAGATGTCCTCGGAGCAACCGACCGACCAACAATCCACCGAAGGTCAGGTCTGGCTCAGGTGATGCGTGGCGGCAACGGTCGGGCGGGCGATGTCCACGCAGGGCTCACTGCTGCTGCAAGCCGGCGACTGGCTGGCCCGGGCTGCACTCCAGACGCGTTGCAACTCCCTGGCAGGGCCCAACTCACGACCCGAACTGCCGCCGTGAACTCTCCTCCTCGCACGTTCCGACTGACTGCCAGCCCGAAGTCCCGACCCGAACTCCCTTACGACAGACAACGACCGGGAAGTAATAGCAGTCCAGCAAATATACTACGAGAGGCGATATATCGATACTCGCTGCTAACGCTGCTCACGGTCAGGAAGAGCAGCAACTCAGTGACAGTAGTGAGGTGAAAGTACGTTAAAAACAGGGTGTAAAATAGATAATGGCGGGAACACGAGGCACGCATGGATCATCTTCCTCTACAGTTGTTACCCTGTAAAGCTTCCTCTAGTACGATGAAAGTTATTTCTTGATATCCTAACAAATGTACCTTCATCTTTTCACTGTTTTTCCATATGTTCCTTTCCTCGTCGATTCCCCGAAGAAACTCCTCATTCCTTACCTTATTATTCCACCTAACTCTCAACAGTCTTCTGTAAAACCACATCTCAAACGCTTCGATTCGCTTCTTTCCTGGTTTTCCCAAAGTCCATTCTTCACTACCATACAATACTGTGCTCCAAACGTACACTCTCAGAAACTTCTGTGTCAAATTAAAACCTATGTTTGATATTAGCAGATTTCTCTCGGCCAGGAATCCTCTTTTTGCCAGTGCTAGTCTTCTTTCTATATTCTCCTTGCTCCATACGTTATGAGTTATTTCGTTGCCTAGGTAACAGAATTCCTTAACTTCATATATTTCGTGGTCCCCAATTCTGATGTTAAGACTCTGGCCGTTCTCATTTATGCTACTTCTCATTTCTTTCGTCTTTCCTCGATTTACACTGAGTTTATATTCTGCTCTTATTAGACTGTTCATTCTATTCAACAGATCGTGCAATTCTTCTACACTTTCACTGAGGATAGTAATGTCATCAACGAATCTCATCATTGATACTTTCAGCCTGAATTTTAATCCCAGTCTTGAACCTTTCTTTTATGTCTCTCATTCATTCTTCGATGTATAGACTGAACAGTAGGGGCGAAAGACTACGCCCTTGCCTTACACCCTTTTAATCGAAGTCTTCCAGTCTTATTGTTCCCTCTTGGCCAAAAGCTGTTAAGTAGTTTACGTTTTATTGCAATGTGTGGGTATAAATGAAAATGCTCATTTCTAACCCACTCGGCAAAGTATGATTGTTCCTACTGACGAAATAGAATATTGTACTGGTTTCAGAGACAACATTTTTAAATGACACAATTTTCGCATTTGACTCTTAGTTTTATTTGAAATTGACATAAATGCTGATATGTCCTTGGTGTTGTATGAGAACTCTTCTTGCAACTTAGTTCATAAAAAACAGGAGTTGGTACGGTAATACGAATCAGTTCTATTAGATCCTGTGTTTAATGAAATTGTTTAACTTGTTGTTGCTACTTCATAGTGCTTCGCGTACCGCTCGTACTACCGCCACACGAATCAAATGCGACGTGGTTGTTCGAGCTCTGCATCGTGATGGAAAATTTCGGATCAGTTAGATCGAGAATGTCATATGCTCGGCGATAGCTGGAAGGCCATGATGGACAAATTGTCGGCCAACGGTATTTTAGACGTGTTTTACGACCTACATGTCACGCGAACGTGAGGACAGAGGAGGAGTGGTACTCGTCGTTCTCCTAAGAAAGGTTGACCATTCTTCATTAAATGCAGACGGGCGTCGTCTTGCAGGCACATGAGACGTGTGACGTTGTCTTCAGGAGGAGCAGTGCCTCAAGCTCTAAAATTACACTGATGTAGCAGTTACAGCTCAGATCGCCATTAAGGCACAGCAAGCAGGAGCTCATGTTGCATAAACTGACTGCCTAAACCGTTACACTGAGCATTTGTGCTATGGAGCGCTCAGCAACGTGGGTTACCGTATAGCGGTAATCACGGTAGCGTTCAACACGTATGCAGCCATCAGACTAGGGCAGCTTGAAACAGAACTACATTTTTCAACGCAGCATATAAATGGGGCATTCAGTTTGCCGTTGAAGCATGAGGCGTCAGTGGTGTTTAGACAAGCTTAGACAACAGTTCATATACATAGTGCATGACATCATTGTGTTGAAACCAATATCTCGATCAGCTGATTGGTGGCATCAGCCATCTGGAGGCGACTTCTCGAATACTGTTTGATTTATTTTAACTGTAGTATTTTTAGTTAATGTTTCTTTATTTCAATGGTGAACTCTTGTTACCTGAAAGATGTGTATAAGGAAGTAATATTTCATTCCAAGAAAAAGTTGTTTTAAAAAGAAAAAAATTCCAAACAAAGTTTTCGACAGGAAGTCAGTGAAGCTAAGAAGTCACATAATTGCCAGGCATATCCGAATGGTCTTCCAGTTAAGTTTATGTACTCACATTTGTTTTTAAATGTTACAGATTCCGTGATAATGGTCATTATATATCTGTCTCGTAAAAATATGTTGGTCCAGTGAGTGACCAAGATTTTGAAACGACAAAACGTTAATATCTATCTCACTACAAGAATTTTCTCTATAATCAATGTTTTTAACATATTATTGTGATATGTATCGATGCCACTTCTCGGCCGTCAAAGTTGGCAACGGAACTGCAGGTTCGTCAGAAGCCGATCTGTTGTTTCACGACGAACTGGCCGAAGTGTGATGGTGAAGTTGGTAAGACGGCTTTGCCGGCATCTGCATCGAAGACGGGTGTACATAGGAATGGCACTGGACACGGAGCATTGTTAGTCCTCCAGCGGCTCCGTACCACGAGCGCCCTCTACTGCCGTAAAATGGGAGGGCCGGCGCATGTGTGTGCCCTTCGCTACGTGACGCTATGCAGACGCCGACCAGTCGTGACTCCAACACCACCGTTTGTGCTTAGTTCAGTGAGCTTCATCCTTGTTGACACTGGGAGCCGGACTTTATTTGTTGCAGTATCTGTAATGAGTATTCGTTCGCTCGGAGAAATACAAGTTAAGTAAATCTCTTGTTTACTGTGATAATTTGTTCGCTAATCATTTCTGCTCCTGTGCAGCTTTCCTGCGAAGAAAGTTGCCATACCAGTCTGTAGCCCACCTCTCCTTACCGTTGTGCACAAAGTCGTGCACAACAATTACTGTTCTTATCTTCATGTTGTTTTGGTACAAGTGTTGAATCAAACACGTGCTTATTTTGTGTAAAAACCGAACGTTATGGATAGAAAAGAATATCATTTCTTATAATAATGTGGTACAACATTTCACACGTCTTGTTCACAAGTCACCCGAAAATTCAGTACTTCATGCCAAACGGATATTTTGTCTTCTACTCAAGTGGCTGCAGTGAACTAAATGACTCACCGTACAGAAAATACATGAATTTGCCGCAGAACTGTTAATCTGTCGTTTGTAAAATGAGATATGAGTACAACGTTTCACATTATTTGTTACCGTTTCACTAGGTCAAATTTATAAGCAGTAACCATCGCATTAATTTCGGAGAAATTAGATTAACTGTACTCGTACTACTACACGTATAATACTAACACTACACGTTGTTCGTCTGTTAAGATCACTGCTTGATTTCAACTATTAATGAGAGGAACTGTAACTGTCGACTCGATTTCGAATACTGCGTAACGACTGAAAGTCGACTGCTACTCCACCGTCGCCTGTCTTAGATGTTGAATTGATAATATGGTAGAGATTGGGGCGCTCGGGGTCTGTATGTATGTACGATCTAAGTGGACAATAGAATCTTATGTAATGACGTGCATGTCACCAGTGCGACAGATAACATGACGCAGCCGGGCCTGTACCCGATGCTGTACTCGTGTTGTTACCATCTTTGCGAATAACATGGTACCAATATTTACGTCCATACAGGCAAGGTGCCAGTCTTCCCACGCTTTGAACACATCGTTGCTCCAGTAACGACAGCCCACTCGTGTCACCCTCCTCTGTCCACTGGTTTTCCACATAAAGCCGCGCGCAGTGGCCGCGCGGTTTGAGGCACCATACCGCGGACTGCGCGGCCCTTCCCGCCGGAGGTTCGAGTCCTACCTCGAGCATGGGTGTGTGTGTGTGTGTGTGTGTTGTTCTTAGCGTAACTTAAAGTTAGTTTAAACAACGTGTAAGTCTAGGGACCAATGACCTCGTCAGTTTGGTCCCTTAGGAATTCATACACATCTGAATATTTTTACACATAAAAAACTGTCGTAAATTTAATTTTTCAGCTCTTCAGTGGCTGAGCTCTGTTTAGTGTTGAAGTTAGTAATCACAAAAGAGTGCACATCGCTAATATTACTTGTAAATCGTTTTACACGTTCACTAAATTTGGACTGATTTGGAGCGTTTTTTCTTAGAGTTTAAATACACAGATGACGGAAGGTACGAACTTGTTTTATTTTACTGCCTGTCAACAGCGAAACATGCAGAAGCGGAAACCGAGATGCAGCCCTGTTTACAGACTATTGTCAGTGCTCCGCGTTCCTAGTAGCGGGGTATTTGCCGGGGCTGGAAACTGCAGGCGAGATCCCGAGATTTGGCGAGGCCTGCGAAGTGCTCAGGCTCGGATGTCCCTCTGGGGAAATCGCACCATCTCTGTTCCGGACGCCAGCAGTCTGTGCACACAGGATTCGACCGGCTTCTGGCATTTCTCGCTTATTGTCTGAGACGCGACGTCTAACATTGCAGTCGTGGCGGCTGTGGACATGATTCTGCGGACAACCAGCTCGTTAAATTCTTGTCTCTTATAATGGGCAAGAAGCGTAGGCGTTCAAATAATTTATTTAACTAAAGCTTGTGTAGTTTTAGACTGAGCAAGTTGCATCTGTCATTATCATCATATACAATTTCCACTCTACAGAGGCATACTGCGTACGAGATATTGCAATGCGTTGAATGAAATTATTAATTTCTTTGAGAAACGATATGACATATTAATATTCCTTGATTTTTCTGACTCTTTGTTAAAAATTTTAAGTATCTTCATGATTACTTAGTCGTTGTCTTATTAGTATTTTGAAAACGTTTTATAAGTAGCCCCACCGAACTTTCAGCGCTTTGGAGGGAAGTTGCACTTCCAGAGTGGTCACCTCAGCTGCATGGCTCCTCAGGGGGCTCGCCACTCTTTGGCGGGTTCGTGCTTTGAAACCACGGGTCCCCAGCCCTTGCAGCATTTTTTCCCTTCCGTGCTGCATATCTGTCCTCTTGCTATCCTTTTTACCATCCCTTGGGGAACATGTCTGAGACGTTTTTGGGAATGTTCTGCATTCTGTCGCTGACGTCAGAACAGTCTTACATTTGGTTTTCGCTCCCTTATCCTTTCTTTGTTTCCCTTCTCCTCTCTTTCCTCCACTTCGGCGTTTACGGATCCTACTTTTCTTCTTCCTCCCAGTGCGCTCCTGAAGGCCGGCTCACGCGTCTGACGTGTAATAGGTGACTGGGTAACACTTAATTCTCAGCTCCGGGTCGACAGGTAGAGTTTGCATTACCCCCTGGTACAGGCCACGTCCAGGGAAGAGTAATTGGCTGAGTTGTAACCTTCACAGATTGACGATTAGCCCGTCTGTCAGCTGTTCAGGAAGTGTGACCTGAGGTGTGAACAATCACCTAAGGCGGGTGCGCGCCTTTGTGAAGGAGCGCGCCATCGGAGATACTGGAAATCATGGGGGATTTCCTCGCGATGAGTCAATCATCTTCCCACTCAACGTCTACAAAACCTAAACGTAATGATTCAAAGAACCTTCCCGCTGCACCACGATTTCTCGTGGTCTCACGTACTGAAGATGGTCAGTCCTTCGCCACGGTAAATTCGTTTATTATTCAGAAAGGTGTTGATGCAATAGCTGGCCCTGAAAAATCCTGCTCTCGTTTATGGAATCGCACTTTGCTTTTGGAGACCACTTCTGATTCTCAAGCTACTGCTTGTTGCCTCGCTTCTCCACGGTTACCCTGTTCTTGTGGAGGCCCATAGAACTTTAAATTCTTCCCGTGGTGTAATTTACTTCATTCTGCTCGACGGTTTAACCGAAGCCAAAATCCAATCTTACCTCTCTGATCGAGGTGTCACTGCCGTCCATCGTGCAATGAGAAAGGTAGATTCCTCCTTAGTTCCCACTTGCACTCTCTTCCTCGCCTTTGATAGGGTAGTTCTTCTGTCCAAGATAAAAGCAGGCTATGAAATTATCAGAGTCCGGCCATGCATTCCAAACCCGATGCGCTGCCACCAGCGTTATTATTACAACCACACTAGAACGTCTTGTCGACACCCAGCCAAATGTGTAACCTGTGCTAGGGATGCACACGAGGGCGATTGTCCGCCTCCTTCTCCTCGTTGTATCATTTGTAATGGCGGCCATGCCACCTCCTCTCGGGATTTTTCCGTGTATCTTGATGAGCGGGCTGCCCAAGAGATTAGTGTAAAGGGAAAAGTGCCTTACCTAGTAGCTCGCAAGTTACTGGCTAGTCGCAAACCCTGTGTTCTTCCATCTGGCACCTATAGTTCTGTTCTTGTTACCCCACGCTCCATGAAGGATATGGCCACGCAGACATGCGACCTCATATTCAGCTCTGAGGTTGTGAAATCGCCCAGCGTCAAGTCAGCATCGGCATCCCCCATCCTGCTGTGCAGCAACTCGTCAAACTCTCGCCTACAGAAGCAGTAGACAGGAAAAGTCTCTCCAGCCGAACCACACCCGAGTCTTCCTCTAAGCAAAAAGGCTCGCAGAAGTCCATCAAAGGCAAACGGTCTTCTCCTTCGCCAACTCGAAGATCCTGTTCGACGGTATTGCCACGTGATACTTTAGTCCGGCCGACCTCTGTCTCCCGGTACGCACCGCCAAACTTTTTTCAGCGTTGGACTCCACAGACCGACCGCACAAACAAGCGGATGCTTCAGTGGGTCCCATGGAACAGGATTATCCTGTTTCTGTGCCCTGTAGTAGCGAATCTACACCGGCTACAACTCGGCGGCCGCCGAGTTGACACCCTACATCTCTTCCTCGTCATGACTGTCCTCCAATGGAACGTTCGCGCCTTCGGTCCCACAAAGAGGATTTACGGCTTCTTTTAGCATAGCAGGATTCCCTTGTACTCTGCCTTCAGGAAACTAAATTGCGCCGTCCCGTCCGCTTTGAGCTTTCACATTACTTACCGATTCGTTTTGACCTTCAACCTAGGGTCAGGATTCCATCTCCTGGGGGTATCATGCTGCTGATATGGGATGACATTCATAGTCAACCCATCACCCTGGCTACCCACGCTGTTGCAGTTCGCCTTTTCCTTACCCACCTGACTTTTTCTCTCTGTACCATTTATGTCCCTCCGTCATTAGATGTCACCAGGGCAGACTTCTTTCAGCTTATTGAGCAGGTGCCTCCCTCATTTTTGCTACTTGGTGACTTTAATACACATCATCCTCTTCGGGGTTCTCCCAGGACCTGTCAGAGAGATGACCTCTTCTGCCTTAACACTGGAGCACCCACTTTCCTTTCCGACTCCTCGCACACCTATTCCCATTTGGACCTATCCTTTTGCACTGCTCAGCTTGCCTGTCATCTTGAGTGGTCCGTTCGTTCTGACACCTACTCGAGTGACCATTTCCCGTGTGCTCTCCGTTTGTTTACTTCTTTCCCATCCACATGCACGCCCAAATGGCAGCTTTACTCCTCCCTGGCAACCTTCGAAGAACAAGACTTCCCTAATTGTGATGACCAGGTGGACTATCTCACCAACGTTGTACTTACTGCTGCAGAACGGTCCATTCCTTACATTTCTTCTTTATCACGCCATGTCCCAGTCCTTTCGTGGACTGAAAAAGTGCCGCGATGCATTCGCTCATGGAGACGTGCTCTCCGCGTTTTTAACCTTCATCCTACGATGGCAAACTGCGTTCTTTATAAACAGATGCGTGCGAAGTGTCGTCACGCTCTTTGGGATAGCAAACGGGCTAGCTGGATTGCATTCACTAGTTCTTTTAACAGTTCCACCCCTCCCACTATCATGTGGGCCAATATCCGTCTCTCTGGAACCAAGATCCGTTCCCCCATTTCCGGCCTCACGGTCGCAGACAATGTTTTCGTGGACCCTACTGCTATCTCCAACACCTTGGGACACCATTTTTCGGAAGTTTCGAGCTCTTCCCTTCCTCCATTGGAAACGAATGGAGGAGCCTTGGGCGATACCCTTTTCTTCTCCGAATCGTGAGTGCTGCAATACCGCCTTTACTATGAAGGAGCTCGATCATGCTCTCAGTTCATCCCGATCCTCCACCCCAGGGCTGGAAGCCATCCACATTCAGTTGTTACAGTACCTTTCTCTTGCGAGCAAGCACTTTCTGCTTAAGACGCACAACCACATATGTGCAGAGGGCACATTTCCCGGACGCTGGCGTGAAGCCTCCATCATACCCATACCCAGCGCCGGCTTTAGGGTGGGGCGACTCGGGCGGTCGCCCAGGGCGCCGGGGCCCAAGGGGCGCCACGTACTAAACGCATGTAAAAAAAAAATTGCAATTTACAATCACCCATTTCGCGAAACTAAAATATTATTCAGTCTCATTCAACGTACGTCGCTAATCTCACGAATGCGCGATGAATTCGGGGTAGCAGAAGAGAAATCATGCTGAATGCAATCTTCGTATTGTCTGCAACCATCCATGTTTGACGCGGGCTAGCACGGGCTCTACCAAAGCGCCTCTCTTATTTGTTTCAAGAACTGCAACAAGGAAGAGCCCATGCAGCCGCACCATCTCTCGTTTACAACAGAAACTACCGGTCGCTCCAAATAAAAGAAAATACAGACTGTGAAATATACATTACATTATGATTTAATTAATACGAATGTATTTATATCGAATATTTGTGACTTAATGACTCATGTACATTAATTAATAGATCATGCAATGCATGCACTGCATTCATAGAGAATTCTCCCCTAACTTAATGAAATAATACAGCGCCACACAATGTTTGTTAGACTGCATATGTTGGCAGCGCTACGATTTGCACCCGCATGTCAGTAATTGTCAGTAAGAGTCGGAGGCAGCGGTCATGTTTTCGTGGCTGAATAATTGTGAGTGAAACGAGTGTCGTGACTGTGTCAACATTTTAATTTTCTGGTAGGTGCGAAAAACATTTTTATCTTTCAGTTCAGGTTTTTTTCTAGTTACGTCTACTGATAGGTGAATTTCTTTATTTGTTATAGATCGAATATTGTGGTCGCGAAATAGAGCAGTGTCCAAGCAATAATTTGTCAAATTATTAAATCATGCCAGAAGAGAAGGAAATGATTAAAAAAAAGCTTTCTGGTTCAGAAAATCGGAAAAGAAAAGCTGAAAAAGAAAAAGTTCTTGAAGAAACTAAGAAGCACACGAATATTTATAAGTACCTTAAAGGAAATTCTAAGGCAAATACTTCAGATATTGAATCAAAAGTCCATGTATCAGCAAATATTTCTTCAGACTGTGAACAATTATACACAAAAAATATACAATCACCTATTGAAGGTGATCAAATTGACCAGCGCAGTACATCTTTGCATGAATCCTCTGATATTTCTCCAAGTCAAAATCAACACATGACATCTGTGGTCGATGAAAGTATCAACGTTCTTGCAATAAAAGAATACAATGTTTCTGATGTAGGTACGTGGCCAAAAGTACTTAATGCTAGAGATATAGATCGCATTGTAATATGTGGACCCTCACAAGTATGTCTAAATAACTTTCCAATCAAACGAAGAAACTATCAGACGACGGTGGCTAGTTTATTCTGTATCAAACGACAGTGTCTTTTGCTTTTGTTGTCGACTGTTTGATTTAAAGTCAACTACTAATTTGACTACCACTGTGGGTTTCAGAAATTGGAAACATTTAAGTGAAGCTCTGAAACTGCATGAAAATAGTCCTAAGCACAAAAAAGCATTTACTCAATGGACTGAAGCTGAAATCAGGTTTAAAGCTGGATTAACTATTGACAAGGAAGAACAAAAGCTAATTTCTAAAGAAAGTTTACGATGGAGCAATGTGCTTCAAAGATTGATGCACATTACTTTGTATTTGGCTGAAAATAATATGGCATTCAGAGGGTTATCAGATAAATTATTTACCCCAAATAATGGAAAATTCTTAGGTCTTGTACAGTTATTGGCAAAGTTTGATCCAATCATGGAAGAGCACGTCAGACTGGCATTGAATGGTGATTTGGCTGACCATTATTGCGGCAAAAATATACAAAATGAATTAATAGTACTCATGGCATCACACGTTATGTTTACAATCGTATCCCGCATAAAGGGTTCAAAGTATTATACAATCATAGCTGACTATACTCCAGATATAAGCCACAAAGACCAACTTTCGATAACTTTAAGATGCGCCGACATAACAGAGGATGGCGTAAGTGTAAAAGAACATTTCATCTCATTTCTGCAAATAGATGATACAACCGTTGAAGGCCTCACAGAAAGCATTTTAAAAACATTGAGTGATCTTGACCTCAACAAATGGCTCTGAGCACTATGGGACTCAACTGCTGAGGTCATTAGTCCCCTAGAACTTAGAACTAGTTAAACCTAACTAACCTAAGGACATCACAAACATCCATGCCCGAGGCAGGATTCGAACCTGCGACCGTAGCGGTCTTGCGGTTCCAGACTGCAGCGCCTTTAACCGCACGGCCACTTCGGCCGGCTGACCTTAACATTAATGACTGCAGAGGACAGGGCTACGATAACGGCGCGAACATGAAGGGGAAAAATAAAGGCGTCCAGAACAGAATTAAGAAGTTAAATCCACTAGCTTTTTTTGTGCCATGTGGATGCCATAGTTATAATTTGGTATTGTGTGATGCGGCAAAATCATCAGTAAAATCCGTAATACTGTTCGGAATGTTACAAAAAATGTTTAATCTATTTGCTGGATCGGTAAATAGATGGAAAATTTTGACCGACCATTTGAAGATATACACCCTGAAAAATGTAAGTGACACACGCTGGGAAGCTCGAATTGATAGCGTCAAAGCGGTTCGTTATCAATTATGCGAAATGCATGACGCTTTGGTTTCCTTGGCCGATGCTACTGAACAAAGCGATGCTGCGGTGTCACACGAAGCGACAACACTAGGAGGGCAATTAAAAGACTTCAGCATCATTGTTTCTCTCGTGACATGGTATGATGTTCTGTTTCAAATTAACGTTGTGAGTAAAGCAAGTCAGTCACCCACAATCAACTTTGTCGAGTTTATGGGAATCCTTGACAAATGTTGCTCTTATTTGGAATCATATAGACAAACAGGTTTCGAACAAGCTATTGTAACAGCAACTGAACTGGCTTCGGATCATGATACGCAGCCATTATTTAAACCACAAATGCGATTAAGACGTATTAAACGCAGGCCGGTTGAAGAGGCTGTTGATGATCAAATAACTGACCCAAAAAAGAAGTTTAAAGTAGAGTTTTTCAATGCACTGTTGGACACCGTGCACATATCCATGAAAGAAAGATTTGAACAGATGCAAGAATTTTCTGCGACGTGGAGTTTCTTGTTTGACATTAAAAAAAATCAAAATAAAGAAGAACTAATACAATGCTGTTCTAAATTACAAGAAAAGTTAACTGTCAACATGAAGTCAGATATTGATGGAAATTTGCTGTGCTACGAAATTTTAGGCCTGCAACACTATCTCGAAGACAGCCAGGCAACGCCTATTGAAGCCTTAAACTTCATAAAAAAGCATAATCTTCAAGAGTTATATCCCAACATCTGGATAACGTTACGTATTTTGCTAACAATACCAGTGACTGTCGCAAGCGGCGAACGCAGTTTTTCCAAACTGAAGTTGATAAAAACGTACTTGCGGTCTACAATGTCTCAAACAAGACTAACCAGTTTGGCCTCACTGTCCATTGAAAATGAAGTTGCAGAAAACCTGGACTTTGCTAATCTGATCAGAGACTTTGCCAACAGAAAAGCGAGAAAAGTAAAATTTTAGTCGTTTATAATTGTTTTTCATTAGGCGTAATATGTTTTGTGTTCAGATGACTGACAGAAAATATAGGTTTATGGCTTACAGTTATATTAAATTCAATAAAAATATGGTACCCAATTCAAAATTAGTGTTTTTTCGTTATACATATTACCTCCTATATATAAAAATCAATTGTTGTGTGTTAGTCTCACCAAAACAAAGAAATGGCTTGACCAATTTGAATAATTTTTGTTTTGTTTTGTTCGCTTTAGTACAGGGGTGCTTCAGAAAAGAAAAGAAATATTTGGGATATACGAGCCTGTTTCAACCACATTTTACGCATCTTTTCTTTGTTTGGAACACGCAAAAACAATTTTCTGGAGTTTTTGTAGATGTACAGTGCAGTACTACGCAATATTTTTAGACAATTTCCCAAAACGTGAATGCCCAAACAATATATCACTGCTATACTGACTGTTACGGCAGCGACAGCGGCATGCTGGACTGACGTCACAGGCTACACAAGACTCACATGGAGCGTCTTAGCGGGCTTTCAGATTATTTGGATTTCATTTCCATTTAAAAAAATAAAATACTCAAATTTACGATGGAAAAAACCATGTTATGATCATAAGATGACGCCATTAACCACTTAAGACGATTTCTAGAAAACAGTCAAATACCGTGTTGCAAAGCACTGCCAGGTTCGCTATTTATACAATAAAGGGCGCCAACTGGACGACTCGCCCGGGGCACCTGGATGGCTAAGGCCGGCCCTGCCCATACCTAAGCCTGGTAAGCACAATAACCTTCCTTCTAGCTACCGCCCCATTTGTCTTAGCAGTTGCGTATGCAAGGTGATGGAAGATATGATTCATGCCCGGTTGGTATGATGGCTCGAGTCTTGCACTTTACTGACAAATGCACAGTGGACTTCGAGCACGGTGTTCTGCAGTTGACCCAAGTCATGAATGCTTTTCTGTGGAAATCCCAGACTGTGGTCGTGTTTTTCGATTGGGAGAAGGCCTACGACACCTGCTGAAGAACTGGTATCCTCCGCACTCTTTGTACATGGAGCTTCCGTGGCCGCCTGCCCTGTTTCCTTCAGGCATTTTTACAAGATCGAGTTTTCAAGGAGTGTTTGGGTTCTGCCTTGTCGGACACCATTATCCAGGTAAACGGTGTGCCTCAGTGTTCCGTACTGAGTGTCGTCCTCTTTGCTATCGCCATTAACCCTATCATGCCCTGTCTCTCACTGGGCATCTCCAGCTCTCTCTTTATTAACGATTTTGCCATCTATTGCAGTTCTCCACGGACCTGTCTCACTGAGCAGCGTCTTCAGCGGTGTCTTGATCGTCTTTACTCCTGGAGCATCGACAGTGGCTTTCGCTTTTCCACTGACAAAGCCATATATAAGAATTTCTGGCGACGCACACGGTTTCTCCCACCATCTTTACATCTTGGGCCTGTTGCCCTTCCGTTCGTTGAAACTACGAAATTCCTGGGGCTCATGCTCGATAGGAAACTCTCTTGGTCCTCCCATGTATCTTACCTGGCAGCCCACTGCCCGCAGTTCCTCGATGTCCTATGTGTCCTCAGTGGTACTTCCTGGGGTGCCGATCGAACCACCCTCCTCCATTTGTACCGATCCCTTGTCCGTTCGAAACTCGACTATGGGTGCTTCGTTTATGCGTCTGTACGTCCATCCCTCTTATGCCATCTCAACACCATCCACCCTCGTGGCATCCGTTTGACCACGGGCGCCTTTTACACCAGCCCAATTGAGAGTCTGTATGCTGAAGCTGCTGAACTACCCCTGTCCTACCGCCGTGACTTTCTCCTCAGCAGGTATGTATGCCGTTTGTTTGCCATGCGTGGCCACCGAACCTGTGCCTCTTTCTTTGACGAGTCCTTTGATCGTCAGCATGGGGCTCGTCTTTCGTCTCTGTTACCTCCTGGAGTCCACTTTCGACACTTGCTACGGCGGCTTAACTTCACTTCACACTACCTGCACCTTTCCTGGTGTGTGTGAACCCTTCACCACATTGGCTTCATGAAGCGGCCAATGCTGGCCTTGGTCTTCATTCGCTTCCTAAGGACACTACTCCAGCTTCGGTCTAACGCCTTCAGTTTCACGACCTTCGCATATAGTTTCGCGATAGTATCTTTGTATACACTGATGGCTCTCGGATTGACCGTGGCGTCGGGTGTGCCTTCGTCATTGGCACCCGTGTCTTTCGGTATCGGCTTCCGGCACACTCCTCAGTATTTACAAGCGAGCTCTTCGCCTTGTATCAGGCCACGGAGTACATCTGGCGACACTGCCTTTACATTTGTGTTCTCTGCTCAGAATCACTCAGTGCCCTTCAAAGTCTATGTGCACTGTACACCGCCCATCGCTTAGTTCAGCGGGTCCGGGAAAACTGTCAACTACTCACTCTTGGTGGAGCCAATGTCATGTTTCTGTGGGTCCCTGGTCATGCCGGTCTGCCAGGAAACGAGGCTGCTGACGCTGCTGCCAAAGCTGCAGTCCTCATACCTCAGCCCGCGAGTGCCTATATTCCCTCCGATTATCTCTGTGTTGCCGTCTGTCAGGAGGTGGTGTCCCTTTGGCATCACCAATGGTCCTCCCTTCACGGGAATTAGCTCAAGCTTAACAAACCTTTCCCAGCGGCTTGGATGACCCCCTCTCGACCCTTCCGCCAGGAGGAGGTTATTTTAACTCGGCTACGTATTGGAGACTGCCTTTTTAGCCCTCGTCATTTGATAAGTGGCGCTACCCCACTACTTTGTCCACATTGTACTCAAGTTTTAACTGTTTGCCACTTCCTCACTTACTGATGGAATGTCCATTTTTTAACCTTTTACATTCCCGTTTGGGTTTGCCGTCTGAGTTATCGGCCCTTTCAGCAAATGACGCGCGGGCTGTCGACTGCTTCTTACTTTTTATACGCCAAAGCAATATGACCATTTAATTTTTAGTTTTGGACTTCTGTTTCTGTATGGTGTCTTTTTAGCCCTTTTTCCCCGTGCCTGTTTGTAGCTGTCTTCTATTGTGTCCATTGGGACTGATGTGTAGTCGTTTAACTTCTCTCTGTGTTCGTGACTTGGGCGCGCGTATGACCCCAGTAGTTTTTTGCGCACTAAGCAAAACAAAACCAAAACCAATCATCTGCATGGTAATTATTGTACGTATTAACCGTCCCTAGAAAACACTCGTCCAAGAACTAAGCGAGGCAGTCTAGTGGGCTAGCGGCTTTGGCCACAGAGTTGCTTCATTGCGTCCTCCTTTCGTAAAGTGGAATTTGCTTATTCGAGTCTCGCCTCGGACATGAGTGTACATTATAAGTCTTACATCATATGTGTATCCTCGTTGATTACTGAAAAGATGACGGAAATCGTCCTTTGGTTTGTACGGTCATTTCTGGGTACAATGGGAATCATACAGCCAACAAATTGCACGTCAGAAGTTTACTTAAGCATTTACTTTCGTTTCGACAAGTATAAACCTGTCTTCTTCAGATAAAGTAATAACACTTGTTACATTTTATATGAAATATGTAACACGTGTTGTTACTTCTTATGGGAACACAGTTTGATATCTGACGAAACCTATGAAATGGTTTGAATAAACTTTCGAGGTGTTACTGCTCGGTTGTATGATTTCCTTTGATTCCATAATTCTACAGTTGCTGTCTGCTTCTATGTTGAAGATTGTATGGTCGTTTCTCTTTTTAGATATGAGTCCAATAGGCATTATCAGCCACAAAAGAATATTGGCTTTAATAATGGGGAGTAACGAGTTGTACTTGCAAGTGAATCTCCCCATCGCACCCCTCAGATTTAGTGGTAAGATGACTCAGCGGCTAGTCCGTCAAAAACTGAGTACAGATCAAGCATTGAAACACGAAGAAGGTGGACTGGACTGTGAACAAAGAAGCAAAATAGAAACAGTGAACGGTAAAGCTCAAGTTGTGCTTGCTGTGAGTGGTCTCTGCGGCATCTCGCCTGCTCTCACTGTTCATCACCTTTACTTTCGACGGTAATATATTCATACCACATGAGTCATATTCCGTAACCAATGTATAGTATGACAACTGCCAAGACTACAGGAGAAAAGACGTGTCAGTATCCGGAAGGAAACGTCGTAATTTTGTGAAAAAAATAATTGGACGCGAGGGATATTTGAACACGGAGCTACTGCTTTGAAGTCCACCACCGCGACGACACAACCATGACGTCGGTGCCATTCAAATTCGCTCGATGCTGCTTATCTTGAGCTTGTACCGTTCACTATTTCGTCTTCGTTTCTTTTTTCACAGCTCAGTACACAGTCTTACTGTTTCAAAGCTTGATCTGCGTTCAGTTTTTGACGAGCTGTCCACTGGACCATTTTACCACGAAATCTGAGGGGAGTACGAGTGGCAGTTTCCCTTGTTTGAATTGGATACAGCGCTACAGCCCTTAACGACGTTATAGAATTCAGCTGTGAGCAGGAATTACCATTTCGTCTTGGACTGACAGTTTCTGAGAAAGATTTTGTCTCTGTTTCAACAGTAGAAACTTGTTTTGAAATTGTCGGTGCAGTTTACGAAGCAGTAAACCTCCCACCCCTCATTCTTGAAAGAATCGTTCTCTCATATACACTGAAGCGCCTAAGAAACTGGTATAGGCACTCGTATTCAAATACAGAGATATGTAAGCAGGCAGAATACGGCCCTGTGGTCAGCAACGCCTATATTAGACAACAAGTGTCTGGCGCATTTGTTAGATCGGTTACTGCTGCTACAATGGCAGGTTATCAAGATTTAAGTGAGTTTGAAAGTGGTTTTATAGTCGGCGCACGAGCGATAGGACACAGCATCTCCGAGGTAGCGATGAAGTGGGGATTTTCCCGTACGAACATTTCACGAGTGTACCGTGAATATCAGCAATCTGGTAAAACATCAAATCTCCGACGTCGCTGCAGCCGGAAAAAAGATTATGCAAGAACGGGGCTTACGACGACTGAAGATAATCGTTCAACGTAACAGAATTGCAACCCTTCCACTAATTGCTCCATATTTCAATGCCGGGCCATCAACAAGTGTCAGAGTGCGCACCGTTCAACGAAATATCATCGATATGGGTTTTCGGAGCCGAAGGCCCACTCGTGACTGCACCTAACAAACCTTTACGCCTCACTTGGGCGCATCAGCACCGACATTGGACTGTTGATGACTGGAAACATGTTGCCTGGTCGGACGAGTCTCGTTTCAAACTGTATCGAGCGGATGATGTGTACGGGTATGGAGACAACCTCATGAATCCATGGACCGTGCATGACAGAAGAGGAGTGTTCAAGCTGGTGGAGGCTCTGTAATACTGTGCGACGTGTGCAGTTGGGTCGATGTGGGACCCTGATACGTCTAGATACGTCTCTGACAGGTGACACGTACGTAAGCATCCTGTCTGATCACCTGCATCCATTAATGTCCATTGTGCATTTTGATGGACTTAAGCAATTCCAGCAGGACAATACGACAGTCACACGTCCAGAATTGCTACAGAGTGGCTCCAGAAATACTCTTCTGAGTTTAATCACTTCCGCTGGCCACCAAACTCCCTAGACATGAACATTATTTACGATATCTAGGATGCCTTGCAACGTGTTATTCAGAAGAGATCTCCGCCCCCCCCCCCCCCCCCCCGT
This sequence comes from Schistocerca americana, assembly GCF_021461395.2. Taxonomy (NCBI): domain Eukaryota; kingdom Metazoa; phylum Arthropoda; class Insecta; order Orthoptera; family Acrididae; genus Schistocerca; species Schistocerca americana. The sequence goes on from NC_060122.1 coordinate 532,735,446, forward strand.
ACTTTTACGGATTTATGGACAGCCCTGCAGGATTCATAGTGTCAGTTCCCTCACGCACTACTTCAGACAGTAGTTGAGTCCGTGCCACGTCGTGTTGCGGCACTTCTGCGTACTCACGAGGGCCCTGCACGATATTAGGCAGGTGTACCAATTTCTTTGGCTCTTCAGTGTATATTCTTTGTCCATCAGGTAGTTTTTACACACAGTTAACAGTAATAGTTCTAGCCCTCTTCCTTGGGGTGCACAGGACGTCATTTTAGCTTCTAACAGTCTTTAATGTCCATGCAAAGTAGAAAACCGGACTTATCACTAAACTCAGCACTCCTTCAGAAAGTTAACAGATCCTTAAACTGTGAAGAAGCAGGGACTATCTGTTGTTGCACCATGCGTGAACACATGTAGTTTTGCTGGTATTATTTTTCTGTTCGCCTTTAGAACGTACAGACACCAAGGACGAACGGAAGAGCCTAATAAAAAAAGATTGAGATTGGACTCAGCTCAATTATAAAACTCTAAAATAATGTGTAATAAACACTTCAGAAAGAAAACGGTAGCATTTAATAATAAGGTTGAACAGTTTTTGCACTTAAAGGGAAGTGCGAGGCTACAAACTCTCAGAACCGCAAGAAAATAAGTCCATGAATTGGACGGCACAACGGCGACTTTTGTGTACCTAACCTATCAGAGTTATCCAACCGCTGGATTGGGACCTACAATCTAACGTTGAATCCGACTATCATATCGTTTCTGTCGGATCTCCACGTTAAAGGCAAAATGAAAAAAATCCGTGGCCCGACTGGGATTCGATTTCGCGACCTTTCAGTTTTCAAGCAAGCGCTTTATTCATTTTGTTCATTGGCTGTTCTTGGCGGACGTCGCATGACATCCGTTCCAGTGCATTGTCGATCCCTTCACTCAGTTTTTTATTGCAGAGAGCAGCTAGCCTTCTGACCGAACACGCTGAGCACCCATTCCGGCAGCGCTAGACTACGAAGCCCAGCACAGCATGAAAATGCGGTTAGGATACGTATCGCTCATCCCAGAAACAGTGGTACAAGCAATTCGCATGCAAAACTGCGCATCTTACCACGAGAGAGATGAGAATGACGACTCGCATGCAAGATTTAAGACAGTATCTTTGGTAACACGAAGAAACAAAACATCGATGTAATAGAACCAAAAACACGCAAGTTTCAGTCGTGAGTTACTGCTGTATTTCTGTCTGCTGAAAATAATTGTTCTATCTGCACAAGATACTTTTTCAACTGATGTAATAGTGCTGCCAGCTGTTCAGTTCTTTAATGTGCAGGTGTGAGATTTCAATGAAGTGGTTAAAATGAGACAGAACAGTATTCATATCCCCCTGAAGTCAGTTTTTCACATTCAGCGTCACTTCGTGATTCAAGCAGGCCAATATGAAACGATGTACTGATTATATTTACAAACTATGTTACTGCTATGTGACATTGGTATTGGCTTTAGTTTGGGTTCCTGAGAAATGTAGGCACAATCGAGCTGATACTGATGCTACGTCTTACAATGAGGTCACAAAAGTCACGGGATAGGGACATGCACGTATAGAGACTGCGGTAGTATCGTGTGCACGAGGTATAAAAGGACAGCGCATTGGCGGAGCTGTCACTTGCACTCAGCTGATTCGTGTGAAAAAGTTTTCGTCGTGATTGTGGCCCCACGACGGGAGTTAACAGACTTTGGTAGTCGGAGCTAGACGCATGGGACATTCTGTTTCGGATATCGTTAGGGAATTCAGTATTCCGAGATCCACAGCGTTAAGAATGTGCCGAGGAAATCAAATTTCAGTCGTTACCTCTCACCACATATCGCCTTCACTGAACAACTGAAAACAACGGCGTTTTTCTAGAGTTGTCAGTGCTAACAGACAAATACGACTGCGTGACATAACCACAGAAATCATTGTGGGACGTACGACGACCGTGTCTGCTAGAACGGAGCATCGACATTTACCGGCAGTGCCTCTCCTGGGCTCGTGACCATGTTGGCTGGACCCTAGACGACTGGAAAACCGTACCCTGGTCAGATGAGTCCCGATTTCAGTTGTTAAGAGCTGATGGCAGGGTTTGAGCGTGGTGGCGCAGACCCCATGAAGTCATCGACCAGAGTTGTCAACAAGGCACTGTTCCAGCTGGTGGTGGCTCCATAATGGCGTCAGCTGTTTTTGCCTGGAATGGACTTGGTACTCTGGTCCAACTGAATCGATCATTGACTAGAAACAGCTATTTTCGGCTACTTGGAGATCATCTACAGCCATTCACGGACTTCATGTTCCAAAAGAACATGGAATTTTGACGGATGGCTATGCCCCATGTCACGGGGCCACAATTGTTCTAGTTTGGTGTAAAGAACATTCTGGATAATTAGAGTGAATACTGTCTGGGCTAATTGCGGACATGCATGAATGTCCAAAGGAATTTTGCATCGTAATCAGAATAACACAGGCACTGCAAAATCGTATTTCTCTGCCGATAGCGGGCAAGCGACTTTCAAGTACAACGTCTGACCTGTGCAGGAATATACGAGTACAGATCGTAGACGCATGCTTGAAGACGTAGCCAAGTTTGGGTCTGGCCGTGAGTCGATACGGGTAGCCAAATGGTAAGGCGAGCGCTCGCGATATGCGGGAAATTCGGTTTCGAGTCCCGGTTCGGCACAAATTTTCATTGTCGTCATTCCAGTCTAGAGCTGATGGTTGTCCTTATTTCCAACTGCGAATACATTTAGCGTGTGAACCAAAGTTGTCAACAAGGCACTCTGCAAGTTGATGGTGGCTCCATAATTGTGTGGGCTATGTTTACATGGAATCAACTGGGTCCTCTGGTCAAACTGAACCGAACGTTAACTATAAATATTTATGTTCGGCTATTCGGCTACTTGGAGACCATTTGCTGCCATTAGTGGATTTCATGTTCCGAAACAACGATGGAAATTTTAAGGATGACAATGCGCCATGTCACCGCGTTGCGATTGTTCGCGATAGGTTTGAAGAACATTTTTGACAATTCGAGCCCATGATTTGGCCACCCAGATCGCCGGTCGTGAAACTCATCGTACACTTATAGGACGTAATGGAGAGAATAGTTCGCGCATAGAATCCTGCGCTGGCAACACTTTCCAATTGTGGACTCCAACAGAGGCAGCAAAGCTCAATATTTCTGCAGAGACTTCAAACTACTTGTTGAGTCCATGCCACGTGAAGTTGCTGCAGTATGCTGGGCAAAAGGAGGTACGACACGGTATCAGGTACTTTGACGACGTTATAGGTGGAGCCTCTGGCGATACTCTGTACTGAATACAAAAACGTGTTTTTATAAAATTCTGTTAATATGCAGTATATAATAGCGAGAAAAGGATTTTTACTAACGACTTTCCATTCCATAAGACTAGAGAGACTGTACGATGTCCAATGCCCAAATTTTAAAACTATTAATTACTGTACGTAACCTGTTAAAAGATGGGTCATCAATGGTTAAACTTGGAATTTATATACTGCTGCAATAAAATGTCATGGGAAGGACAACAAATTATTGCAAATTAGAACATATAGGGCAGAAATGGCGGTAATGGGCACTTTGTGTTGAAAGCTATTTTTAAGACTATTTTGGAGAATATTTGGGAGTTTCTTTGCAGTAACAATGCATAATATAACCTGTAGTGTCCCTGACTACAAAATAATAAATTTATGATTTTTTTGTCTAATACTTCCATTGTTATAAAGGGTGATGGTGGTTCTTGGACCGACGGTAATTGTATAATTAATTTTTATCAGCATGCCTGTACGGTGACTCATGACATTTTTCGGAAATTGATAATCTCTTGAAAAGACGTTATAAAATGAACAGCAACAAAAGAATAACAGGGATAATGGAATGTAGTCGAATTAAATCAGGCGAAGTTGAGGGAAATAGATTACGAAATAAATCATTAAAAGCAATAGATTAATTTTGCTGGTTTTGACATCAAAATAGCTAAGGATGTCAGATATAAAGAGGATATAAAATACGAACCGCCTGTAACATGTAAGCATCTCTGATAAATAGGTGTATGTTAATATCTAACGTTAACTTAAGCGCTGAAGGTATTTGTCTGGAATGTAGTCCTGTACGGGAGTGAAAGGTTGATGATAAGCAATTCAGATAAGAAGAGAATAGAAGCTTTTGTTTTTATGTATGCGAGTCGGTAACAGTTACGTTCCGAGGAGCCAAATGTTACGTCCTCTGTTAATGATAAATGGGTGGAACATGACCAACGGATCTGTTGTGACCGTAGGAATCCGGACAGGCAAGCAAAAGATTAATTGCGACAAGTGCACTTTAAATACATATAATTCACTCAACTTGTGCGAAAGGACTGCTACACTGTTGACAACTTGTGGCAGACGCGGCGAGCTATAAGCTGAGGCCCGACAACGGCGTGCGTCTAATTGTAAGTACACTGAATGTTTGCCGGTACACAACACGGTGTAACGTTCGGCACCAACTATCAACTAGATGTAATCTTGTACTATAAGACTGATGCCCAGGTGCCCGCCGCTTATAACACCGTCCTGGCGGTCTTCGTTGGTCGGCGGCCTGGAGGTTCTTCATTGGCGGAGCCGTTCAAAGCGCCGTTTGCGGCGCCAGCAGGAATCTTTCAGGTGTCGGCCCCGGCTGTATCGATAGACTAGAATATCACATTTGAAAGGTTGTGCTGCAGAAGAATCCTGAAGACTGATGGATGTGTAACTAATGACAAGCGTCACCTTGGGGAAGAAAGAAATCCATGAGAGAACTTGGCTAAAAGATGAGTCGATTGATAGAACTACTCTGAGGCGTGACGTAATCGACAACTTGGTAATGAAGGAAAGTGTGCAGGGTAAAAATTGTAGAGGGAGACTAAGGAATGAATACAATAAGCAATTAAAATAGATGTAGGTAGAGCAGTTATTCGGAGATGAAGGTTCTTGCATAGGATCGAGTATCGTGGAGAGCTACAAAAACCCAGTCTTCGATGTGAAGATCACAACCGCAACAACACGTAGTGATATTCAATGTCGCACGGTATAACACATAACTTCCTACCTATGGTTAACACGCCGATATTTATAACTTCTGTTGATCCGGTAATTCTATTGCGCTATTCTGCTGATCCTTTTGGCTTTCGGAAGACGTATGTACTACAATGGAAATTATTCTTAGTTGATGTTTACACCACATCATACGGCTCCGTTAGATGACTCCAAAGGTGTATTACGTACTTCGGTGCATTACGACGTTATAACAGTGCGCCGTTCTTGTATATCGCTGTAAACTTACGTTAACTGCCTGAGTTAGTAACCATCTCACACGTATCTGGCCCTCCCCATAGCCGGTATATGACGTGTACTGCTCAGATTTCATAGGCGTCATATCAGTCCAGGCGGCCTCTTGCAGACTTACGATGCCGCGTTACCACAGGAGGAGAAGACGTTCTCCTCTAACAGTTTATAAAGCTGTAGATGATGTTGAGTTGAATGCTCAACCAGTAAGTGGACAACCGTTTTTGCACTGCCCTTCAGTTTTTTGTGGAGCTGTGTTTAATTTTACTTTGGATAACCTTGAAGCAAATGACCATGGAAATGGTTGGGTGACCGTAGCTATTGTGTGGTTTCCAGCAGACAAAGTGTCCAGTGTTGGAGGACTGGAGAGCTTTAATGAAAAAGACATTATAGCTGATCGGACCTTTCAAATATCTGAAGTTTTCGAGAGAACATGGGGAAAGTCTTGGTTTATGTCTTCAATGCCGTTAGTTCTTCGCACAAGGAGCCATCGCAAAATAAGTGAGCGTGAATCTGCCTGTATTTTTGTTAAAGGTGGAGCTGATTGTGCAAAAATTAAGGTAGTGGGAGATCTGACTCATTACTACTTCCTACCTCCACTATGATCTTTGTGCCCTAAGCTCTAAGGAAAGCACGACGCGCGGCGAGGTAACTTATGTACCGCCAGTGAGAAGGTGTTTATTATCGCCAGTTGTTGGAATACAGCACTAAACTGGCGAGTAATTAGCTGTACTGTGGCTGATGGATCGGTTGTTGGAATCTGGGAATCTGCAATAGTCCACTGTAAATCTCGCGATCGAAAAGTTGCTTACTGCTATAGCCTGGCGGCAGTGTTTCTTTTTTTCAGAACCGAGGTGCTCAGAGTACACCAACGCGATGATAGCAGCCGAAAAGCCCAACGACGACAGTACGTCGGAAATGAGATCTTGCAGGAACCGAACAGTCGAGATGCGATCGCGTTCAAATGTTCTGATATCGTCCCTCTTGCCATCCTGCGCACAGTGTCACTGTGACGGTCAGTATGTGGGCTGACGACAAGCAACTGACGTGCACGCGCATCTTTCCGTTGCTGACTGGAACTCTCTTTTGGAAGACAGCAATAATCTCTAATTGTAAGGATTATATGCCTGTTGGATTGCGCGACTGTTAGTTCCTGTTCACCACTCCTTGTCAGCGTTTAATTCCACTATTAAGTTAACGTGATCATCTTCAGATGACATGCGTTCGCTGTAACATCACAAATACACTTTAAACTGTTTCATAACATTCACTATAGCGACGTGGGGGATTTAAATCATATTGGAGCTTAAGAACAAGTACACGTACACACCATCGGCGATTAGCTAATGATTAGATGGTTCAAATGGCTCTGAGCACTATGGGACTTAACTTCCGAGGTCATCAGTCCCCTAGAACGTAGAACTACTTAAACCTAACTAACCTGAGGACATCACACACATCCATGCCCGAGGCAGGATTCGAAACTGCGACCGTAGCGGTCGCGCGGTTCCAGACTGTAGCGATTAGAACCGCTCGGCCACAGCTAATGATTAGACTTTATAAAATGTGTCACTGCAGTGCTGACTTTATTTGGATTTTATTCCCGTCATAAACAATATTCACTGTCCTGTACGAAATACAAAACAAAATATCAAAGCAAGCCGGTCGCTGTGGCCGAGCGGTTCTAGACGCTTCAGTCCGGAACCGCGCTGCTGCTACGGTCGCAGGTTCGAATCCTGCCTCGGGTATCGATGCGTGTGATGTCCTTATATTAGTTAGGTTTAAGTAGTTCTAAGTCTAGGGGACTGATGACCTCAGATGTTAAGTCCCATAATGCTTAGAGCCATTTGATTTTATCAAATCAAAATGCACAAACGAAATGAGAATGAGTTCACAAGGTTATTTCGAATGTAAAAACAAAACAAAAAAAAAAAAAAAAAAAAAAAAACCAGAAAAATTACTTACGTCAAAAAATTAATCAGAGCCAACATTACATATGAAAACTAAAAGTATCGTTGATTTCGAACATTGCAATTTATTACGATGAGCTCTGGCCCTGTAATCCTAGCGTATGTCTCGCCTTGCTTCTCTTCAGGTAGTTGCTTTTCATAGAGTTATCATATATGAAATGTTGGACATGAACAATAACTTCATCTTTCATATGTAATGTCGACTGCAGATTAATTTTTCGAAATAGTTAATTTTTCGACGTAATTGATTCTGCATTTTGACATGCATTTGAAACGTGGCGACACTAACGAATCCGCTGACTTTCGCATTATCGATATACAGCGTATTCCTTCATTTTAATTAAAGATTATGTAATAGTGATTACCAATACATGACGTACTTGTAGGTGTGAATTACGTTTGGCTGGGCTGGCAATTGCGCAGACAATAGATCAAAGCAGGCCGAAGGGCACCAGTAATTTAACGCAGGTTGTAAAAGATGGCGCCGATGCCAGATAGGACAGCGTTCGCTGGACGCTGTTTTGTGTACTGGATAGGATGGGAGGTGGGGGGTGGGGGGGTGGGGGGGGGAGAGGGACGCCCCTCGCGAGCCTACACAATGCAGACAGCAGGTAACGCCGCGATTGTCCGGACGGCTGCGAGGTCGTTGGAATTCTGCACGAGATGACCGCCGTTCCTACGTTCCTAAAGCGTCGAAAAGTACAGTACAGTTCCCAGAAGGAGGGCAACAATGAGCCTTGCCGATAGGAGAGCAATGTACCGGTGGACATTATGCAGGCTCTGTGAAAGCTACAGGTATTTAGATTAAAGTTCAGTCTTGATCACGTTATATCTGTTTTAATGAGTAACCGGTTTCGGTTTTTTCTATAAAACCATCATCAGACCCATTGGCTCCCTTGGGTTGGTAGGTGGAGCTCTCCTTGCTGCTGTGCAGATCAGTTGACTGCACAGCAGCAAGGAGAGCTCCACCTACCAACCCAAGGGAGCCAATGGGTCTGATGATGGTTTTATAGAAAAAACCGAAACCGGTTACTCATTAAAACAGACATAACGTGATCAAGACTGAACTTTAATCTAAATATAACAATTAATTGGTCACTGTATTCCAAAAATGTTTACCAAAATTGTGCAAAGCTACAGGTATTTATAGATCTATGCTCTCGGCACGACACGGAAGGCGAGGTGTGAGGATTCTGTAAGTGTGCCATGTCACGGACCGCGCGGCCCCTCCCACCGGAGGTTAGAGTCCTCCCTCGGGCATGGGTGTGTGTGTTGTTCTTAGCATAAGTTAGTTTATGTAGTCTGTAAAACTAGGGACCGATAACCTCAGCAGTTTGGTCCCTTAGGAACTCACACACATTTGAACGTTCGAATCTTAGGAGGGTCGTAAGAAACATGCTAACGCGCTCCTTTGAGACACTGACAGCACATAGCCAGAACACATTCTTTTCTATAACTGTAGACCTCTGGACGCGAAAATGAGGAATCTGATTGGTTAGCGTGGTCTGACGCAGTAGGAGAATTAACACTTATCATTGGGTGACTGCTTGTCAGAGGCTAGGATTGACTCTCTGAGAGGGAGCGAATGTTACGAGGAAAGACGGAAGGAACTAAGGTGACACTTCTTCCGCTGCTAGTGAGAGAATCACATGGAATTCTGCTTGCAGAATTCGGTATGAGAAGTAGTCGTTTCACTTTGCAGCTCCGACTGAAGCATGATGTAAAGTTTGGGTTAAGTAGATTTTTCGGGATTCACAGGCATCGTCTGACACAGCGCCCGCCGACAGCAACACTGGCGGACGATCCAACGACTCTTTAAGATAGATAAAAAAGCAACATCTGCTATCGGCTTCAGCGTGTATAGTTCGCAATGTTCTCAGTAAAAGTGAGAGTGTTAATTAGTAGGAGGCAGAAGTCCTTCTAGCTTGCATAATTTTACGAACTCAAATTTTGGCAATGACTGTCGTCAGTCTGCGGAAGCGTATCAGTGAGCTAATAATGTAGTAAGGTACCTGTCGGTTCCTTGTCTTGAATCTCCGCCAACCTTGGTTATTTGTAACAGTTTCATGTTCTTGTGATAATTTGTCACTGAATAGGGTGTTATCAAACATGTTCTTGTTATTCGTATTGTACTTCAGTGTAACTCTTACACTCGTTTTATGCGAGGATATAAAATAAGCAATAGAACTTATGGTAAATTTGACCTTCATTTCGTATGTATATCACCTGGTCACAAAATAAAATTACAGTGTTACTATTCCACTACCCTTTTGAAGTCTGTAGGGCCATAATTCAGGGTTAATAAAAAATCATAGGATATATTTTACATATTGTGGCTCTGTTTAATTTTCGTGCATAGTTGGGAAATATTTATGCATTATTCAAGATAAAACATCTATTTTTCCGTTTTACCCACACTCATCACTTCAAGTGTTTTTATTATTGTAATTCACATAACACCTTCAGTTATTTTGTGCCGCTAGTGTCGTACGTAACGAACTTTATACAAGTTGTCATAGTTTCTGATTGTGTCGCCCTATTTATCGTTGTATTAGACTTAGACACTTAGTAAGTTCACTGTTGCTGTTTTAGCTTTACAAATGCATTTTATTTTGTTTTAGTGCAGAAGTACAAAGGTCTTTCCGGAAATTCATGTATGTACATCTACATGAGCACATACATCCTCTCTCTACAAAGTACTGTGAAGTTTATGGCAAACCGAACGTCCCACTGTACAACTTCGCGAGTGGATTGCGGCTAAAATGACTGTTTAAACGCCTCTGTGAACACTTTAATTAGTATAATCTCGTCTCTGCCGCCTCTACGCGAACAGTATGTAGAGAGTTGTAGTATTTCCTAGACGCTAAACTTGGTTCTTGAACGTTTGTAAGCCTTCATGAAATAACTGACGTCTGTCTCCAGGCATCTGTAGTTTCACTTTTTCAGCATTTACCTGACACTCACTCGTGGATCAATCAAACCTGTGATCATTCCTACTGTATTTTTTGTATGCGTTCGGTATCTCCGTTAGTCGGTGGATATGGGTGACACACAACTCAGCAATGTTCTAGGATAAGTCGCACCTACTTTGACTATGATCATTCCGTCCACAAACTGTTGTTTGATCCAACTCTCCATGCTGCTCTATCCTGTGCAAGCCTTTCATCTTTGGACAACTACTGCAATCCTTCTCAATCTGCTCACTGTATTCATCTCTCGGTGTCCCTCTACGATTTTTACCTCCCCCCCCCCCCACACACACACGCACACATCCCTGAAGTACTAAACTGGTGATCCCTTGACGTCTCAGAATGTGTCCTGTCAATCGATCCATTCTTACAATCAGATTGCGGCACAAATTTATATTACTCACGATTCTATTCAGTACCTTCTCATTAGTTATATGATTTACTCACGTGTTCTCTAGCATTCTTCTGTAGCACCACATTTCAAACCTTCCATGCTCTTCTTGTTTAAACTGTTTATCGCCCATGTTTCACTTCTACATGACTAAAATCCATGCACATACTTTCAGAAAAGCCTTCCCGACACTTAAATACATACTCGATGTTAACAACTTTCTTTTCTTCACAATTGCTTTTCTTGCCATTGCCAGTCCATATTTTATATCTTCTCTAATTTGGCCATCATTAGTTATTCTGCTGCCCAAATAACAAATCTCGTCTATTATTATAAACGTCTCGTTTCCTAAACTAATTCCCTCAGCATCACCTGATTTAATTCGACTACATTCAGTTATCCTTAGTTTTCTTTCGTTGGTGTTCATTTTATATCCTCCTTTCAAGACATTGTCCATTTCGTTCAACTGCTTTTCCAAGTCGTTTGCTGTCTCTGACAGAATTACAATGTCACTGGTAAACATTAGTTTTTATTTGTTCTTCCTGGGCTTTAATTTCTAATCCAAATTTTTCTTTGATTTTACTCTACTGCTTGCCCAGTAAACAGATTGAATGACATTGGGGATAGGGTACAACCCTGTCTCACCCCCTCCTCAACACTGCTTCCCTTTCATGCCCTTGGATTCTTGTAACTGCCGTCTGGTTTCGGTACAAGTTGTAAATAGCCTTTCACTCCCCGTATTTTACCCATGCTACCTCCAGAATTTCGAAGATTATATTCTACTCACCATTGTCAAAAGCTTTTTCTGAGTCTTCAAATGTTGTAAACTTAGGTTTGTCTTTCATTAACATCATCTAAGAGAAGTCATGGGGTCAGTATTCTCTCGCGTCTTCCTTCATTTCTTCGGAATCTAAGCTGATCTGCCCATCGCTCAGCTTCCATTAGTTTTTTTCTGTAAATAATTCGTTTCAGTATTTTGCAACCGTGACTTACGAAACTGATAGTTCGGTAATGTTCATCCATGTCAGCAACTGCTTTCTCTGGAATTAGGACTATTACATTCTTCTTGAAGGGTATTACGCTTGCCTCATATGTCATACACACCAGATAGAAGAGTTTCGTCATGCGTGGCTCTCACAAGGCTGTCATTAGTTCTGACGGAATGTCGTCTACTCCCGGGGCCTTGTTTGGACTTAGGTCTTTCTGTGCTCTAACAAATTCTTCTCCCATTTCTATAATATTCCACTGAAGTATATCTCCCTTGTACAGACGCTCAATTGCTCCTTCCACCTTCCAGCTTTTCCTTCTCTGCTTAGGGCTGTTTTTCCATCGAGCTCTTGATATTCATACAGATGCTTCTCTTTTTCCCAAAACCTTTTTAATTGTCCTATAAGCGGTATCTATCTTTCCCTAGTGATATATGCTTCTAAATCCTTACATGTCCTCTAGCCATTCCTGTTAAGCCATTTTGCACTTCCTGTCAGTCTCACTTTTTATACTCTTGTATTCCATTTCGTCTGCTTTGTTTGCAGCAAATTTTATATTTTCTTCTTTAATCAGTTAAATTAGATATCTCCTGTGCCATCAAAGGGTTTCTAATACACCTTTTAATTTTACCTGTTTCATCATCTGCTGCCTTCACTATTTCATATCTCAAAGCTACCCGTTCGTCTTCTTCTGAATTACTTTCCGCTGTTCTTGTCAACCGTTACCAAATGCTCTCTCTGAAGCTCTCAACAACCTCCGATCCTTTCAGTTCATCCAGGTCCCGTCTTCTTAACTTCCTATCTTTTTGAAATTTCTTCAGTTTTAATCTACAGTTCATAACCAATAAAATTGTCCACATCTGCCCCTGGGAATGCCTTGCAGTTCGAAATCTGGTTCCGAAATTTGTGTCTTACCTTTATGTTATCAGTCTGAAACCTTCTGATGTTTCCAGGCCCCTTCCACGAATACAACCGTCGTTCATGATTCTTAAACCAAGTTTTAGCAATGATTAAGTTATGCTCTGTGCTCCAATTTTTATACTCTAGTATTTTTATGACGTTACTAATCCCATTTGTGATATTTCTCACCTGATACCACGTTTTTACGTTTGTTGATGTGCAGCATTTTATCTTTCTAAACAATTATATCAAGTTGACTGTTTTACCTTATGAAGTCCGCAGCTCGTGGTCGTGCGGTAGCGTTCTCGCTTCCCGCGCCCGGGTTCCCGGGTTCGATTCCCGGCGGGGTCAGGGATTTTCTCTGCCTTGTGATGACTGGTTGTTGTGTGATGTCCTTAGGTTAGTTAAGTTTAAGTAGTTCTAAGTTCTAGGGGACTGATGACCATAGATGTTAAGTCCCATAGTGCTCAGAGCCATTTACCTTATGAACTTCTATTTTTGTGCAGCTGTATCATGTTATACACTGTATCATGTATGTTATAGCTCATTAATTTGAATGATCCATTGTTAGTTTCTAATTTCCACACCTCTGTAATTTTATTGAAGATGAGAGCCAGTGTCTTCAACTGAAAAGGAATCGAGTAGATGAGCAAGGAACGTCTCCTAAAAAATTCACCATCATACATCTTACGTATTTGCTAATAAACTCAGATTTACTAAGGCCCGTTTGGCTGCACGTGTCGGCTCTGACGCGCTACGCAGAAATCAGCTCGAATATTTATTGACGAGCGCTGAGTGCATTTCCACACGGCTACGGGCGCTCCGTGAGCTCTGACTGTCGGGTGTTCCTATTCAGCACATTCAACGGTTTTACAGCGCGTTGCCCCCGCCGCCACGTGCAGGAAATACATGCTTGGGCGCTTCCACTTCCCGCCCCAGCACAGACGGATAACAAGCCCAAGCGGTAGGCAACCCAACGCGACACCACTGTGCTTTGTGACTGCTTGTGCGGCTCCAGACATGATACAATCAGAAAGGCCATCTATGCACCACGTGCTCATAGAACGCAGGAGGCGCCGCAGGGCACTGGTAACCGACATGATAACCGACGACGGTCGACATGTGGTAGAACAAGCAGATATAGCAGAAGCCTTCTATGGGCATTACGCTCAACTTTATTCAGCAGTGCTCCCTGATATGGCGACGGTAGACACCGTTTCAGCACATGTCCACGGTACAGTTCCACCAGACATGGTACCGAATTTACTGGGAGAAGTGACAGAAGAGGAAGTGCTCGACGCCATTGGTAAAGGTGCTCCCCATAAATCACCAGGACTCGATGGGTTACCATTAGAGTTCTATCGAGCCTATACACAACTGTTGCTACCGTGTTTCACTGAAATTTGCCAGGAATTGATGTCCCCGGATATAACATTGCCTGCACCATTCTTGGAAGGTCTGATTGTCCCCATCCATAAGCCGAAGGGACGGAATCATGTCCGCGACTATCGTCCCTTAACGTTATTGAACAGCGGCTTCAAGATCTTTTCGAGGCTGCTATCAGAACGTATCCGCGGCACACTATTGCACGTCTTGTCCGGCGATCAGACGTCCTTGGGGGGACCCAACAACATCAGAACTGCGTTATGTCGTTACCGAGATCTCATCTCCCTTGCACGGGTGAGACGTTTGCCGGCAGCCCTCGCGTCTATCGACTTTAGCCAGGCTTTTGACCGTGTGGGCCACACTTTCCTCACGGCCGTTCTACGGCGCATGGAATACCCCGACCCCTTTATCACAGTGTTGACACGCCTACTACATGGTGCAACTTCTCGAGTTCTTGTCAATGGAAGACTGACGGCACCCATGCCGATCCGCCGATCAGTACGACAGGGATGTCCATTATCAACATTGTTATTTGCATTGGCCTTAGAACCCTTGTTGTGTGGTCTCCGAGACAGGCTCACTGGGATACAGTTCGGCGGCTCCATCTATCGCTGCACCGCCTATGCGGATGATTTGATGATCGTCATACGAGGAGCTGACGATATGGCCGCGGCTTTGGACTGGATTGCAACCTACGGTACAGCTTCTGGTAGCCAAATCAACGTTGACAAGTCCGTCGCCTTGAGCATCGGGATTGGGCTACCGCAGGAACACATTGCCCCCTTACGCTTCAGTGATACTGTACGCTGCTTGGGTTTAGATTTCATGAACGACATGCGACGCGCGACGACGCTCAATTATCGACGCCTTCTTAACCAAATTAGGGCCGGAATTGCAAATCAGCGCTTGCGATCCCTCAACATCGTTCAGCGGGCGTATTATGCCAATGTATACCTTGCGTCCCGTATACCGCATGTCGCCCAAACGCTACCCATTCCGAAGCCCTTGGCTCGTAGCATTATGGCAGCGCTGGGATACTTCGTCACCGCTGGTATGTTACTGAAGATCAGATACGTATCTCTTACCCTCCCCAAGGAAAAAGGTGGTCTCGGCCTAGTTAACGTCCATGATAGGGCCATTGCCCTCTATGTTAGCTCACATTTAAGTCTGCTGCGCCGTTGTCCTACGAGCCTCACGAGTCTGCTTCTGACGGCGCTACGTCCTGCTTCACTAAGAGCGCCGGTGCCACTACAGGACATCCCAGCGCCCCTCTTTTATATAGGACGTTTCTATTTAGAACAAAGTTATTGCAGTGTCGCGCTCACGACACCACAAATGGCCACAACTCGACGCCTATATCATGACATGCTGCAACGCCGCCCCCTAAATGTGGTCGAACTAAAATATCCTGACGTACGGTGGCGCGTGGTGTGGAAGACTGTACACGATGCCATGCTTGATTCCGATGTTGTTTCTCAATGGTACGTCGTCGTGAATGGGAAGCTCGTGACTCAAGAACGTCTCTACAATATCCACATGACAGAATCTCCCAATTGTGTGGGTTGTAATACAGTAGATTCTGACGAGCACCGCCTCAGCTGTGGAGAGGCGGAACCGGTTTGGCACCTAGTGCGGCAGATGCTGGCTTATCTCTTGCGAGTTAGGCCGGAGCATATATCTGCACGCACGTTATTGTTTCCGGATGAGACATTTTACCCCAAGACTCGAACCAACTCTGTCACCTGGATACGTGGACATGCCGTCCATTACCTCTGTCGTGACGGACACAAGGATTTCCTTGACTTCTGGCTCTATTTGCAAGAAAGACATCATGCTATTTCCGGGCATACCAGATATCGACAGTGCTTCGCAAACTACCTATGGAGTGCCTTTCACAGCCCGCCGTGTAGCTGGAATGTTCCAGGCAGTGGCAGATGAGGTCAGAACGAACTGCAAACGACCATATATTGAACAATCTTATCAGTGGGCGCAGTCGCTGGGAAGCCTCACTACGACGTGGTAGCTTTCTTTTCATGCTATTTATGTCTCATATCTTCGATGGCGTCTTCATTCTGTTTTAGTTTTCCAGGCTTGGTGAACTGTGACTGTTCGCACATTGCCGATAAAAAAAAAAAACGTGGGTAGGAGACCTGCTTTCAAATCCAAATAAATACACAAGAACAAAATAAGAACAAAATGAACAACAAATAAAATTTAATAAAGTATTATACCCTTTCCTTTCTTCTTTTATTTTTTTTTTTATACAAAGTTCAGAGGCATATAAAAAAAAAAAAAAAAAAAAAAAAAAAAAAAAAAAAAAAAAGTAGTTCTAAGTTCTAGGGGACTGATGACCATAGATGTTAAGTCCCATAGTGCTCAGAGCCATTTACCTTATGAACTTCTATTTTTGTGCAGCTGTATCATGTTATACACTGTATCATGTATGTTATAGCTCATTAATTTGAATGATCCATTGTTAGTTTCTAATTTCCACACCTCTGTAATTTTATTGAAGATGAGAGCCAGTGTCTTCAACTGAAAAGGAATCGAGTAGATGAGCAAGGAACGTCTCCTAAAAAATTCACCATCATACATCTTACGTATTTGCTAATAAACTCAGATTTACTAAGGCCCGTTTGGCTGCACGTGTCGGCTCTGACGCGCTACGCAGAAATCAGCTCGAATATTTATTGACGAGCGCTGAGTGCATTTCCACACGGCTACGGGCGCTCCGTGAGCTCTGACTGTCGGGTGTTCCTATTCAGCACATTCAACGGTTTTACAGCGCGTTGCCCCCGCCGCCACGTGCAGGAAATACATGCTTGGGCGCTTCCACTTCCCGCCCCAGCACAGACGGATAACAAGCCCAAGCGGTAGGCAACCCAACGCGACACCACTGTGCTTTGTGACTGCTTGTGCGAGTAGAGAGTACGTTACCTTGCGAGCTAACATCCCAAAGATGTTCGGGCTCATATTCAGTTCCTCTTAGTCGAAATGTCTTGGCTCAAACTAGGGATTGAACCGCACGTGTCGCATTACACGCCCTAAATTAGACACTTGTGACCGTTTGGTTAAATTGTCTGACTGATGGCAAGTTTGCGAAATGCAAAGTTAATACGAGATACAATAACAGTAATAATAATATCGGGAACTAAATTAACGCCCCATAAACGATGTAGGCCACACATTTGCGATTTTATTAGAATAATGTTTATTCAGAAAGCAAACTAGTAGCGAGAGTGGTCGTATTTAGAGTTACTATTACACTCGAGCGCATATCCATTTGACACAGTTTATCATTCACAATCTCGTCGCAAAATACAAGTGTAATATTCCTCCTCGTTATCTTCACGAAAAGTTAAAGAGTTCACACCAGGCGCGCAGCTGCTTACCGTTCAGAGACTAAGTCCCGCGATACCACACAACGCGACATTTTCTAAGTCGTTTCACTTCCTAGCTGGCTAAAGACCGACTCCCCGCTTTCTCGTCTCAATCTTAACTGTCCCTTTGGTGTCCCTGGCCGCGTTTCCGGCGCGCCGAATATCCTCGCTCAACTGTCAAGGGCAGTGCCCTTTTCTGAGGCCGTTCATCTGATTGGCTACAGCTTATTCTACATTGACAAACTGCCTATTGGCTTCTGTCTCGGGTTCTTCGGCCGACGTTCATCTAATGATTTTTCTGACGTTTCGCCAGCACGAGTGGCTGGCATTGTCAAAGCTTCACCCTCCATTGCCGGTGGTGAACTGGAGCCGAGCTCGCGGCCGCAGACTATATGTACCTGGCGCGCCAACGTCCGAGGGCTTCTCCGCGGTCATTTCCGGTGCGGTTCTCCTCTTGCTACCTGCGACGGTCGTTCGCTGCAGTACGGGAAGCCAGGATCCGTTTACCATAAGGCTTTCCTCTTTCTTGTTAAAACTGTTCACGTGTTTTTGTATTTCTACAGCTTCTCTAAACAAGCGCGTGTGATAGTGCTTCTCTACAGCCAGAACTTCCGTGTCGGCGAATTTTATTACGTGGTCGGTCTCATTCAGTGCGTGCTCTGCCACGGCCGATTTCTCCACCTGCCCCAACCTGCAATGTCGCTTATGCTCTTTGATCCTGGTGTTAATGTATCGTCCAGTCATTCCGACATAAACTTTCCCGCATGTGCATGGTATACGGTATATTCCCGACATTGCAAGTGGGTCTCTTTTCTCCTTCGCCGATCTAAGACACTCTTTGATCTTCCTTGTCGGTTTGGAAATCGTCTTTACGCCATGTTTGCGCAATATACGGCCGATTCTGTCCGTCACTCTGGGAATGTATGGCAGAAAGGCCGTACCCGACATTTCTTTTTCTGGTTCCTTACTTCGCCGAGTGTTTGGCTCTGTTACACTTCTAATGTAATTTGTGGAGCACCCATTGCTCCTCAGAACAGTTTCCAGGTGTTGCGTTTCTCGTTTGAGGAGTTGCGGCTCACATATTCGTCCTGCTCTCGTTACGAGCGTACTAATCATGCCCCTTTTCTGGCTCGGGTGGTGGTTTGACAGTTTGTGCAGGTATCGGTCCGTGTGCGTCGGTTTTCGATACACGCTGTGTCCCAGGTTCTCGCCGTCCCTTGTGACCAGCACATCTAGAAATGGCAGTTTCTTGTCTTTTTCTACTTCCATGGTAAATGTTATGTTGGCATGGAGGCTGTTCAAGTGCCTTAGGAAGTCACCGAACTGTTCTTCACCATGGCTCCACACCACGAAAGTATCATCGAAGTGCCTGTACCACGCCTTAGGTTTGCAAGTCGCCGAGTCCAGTGCCTGTGCTTCGAATTGTTCCATGAAGAAGTTGGCCGCCACTGGACTGAGAGGACTACCCATGGCGACGCCTTCCAGCTGTAAATAGTAGGTCAAAAGGGAACAGAAAAATCTGTGGTCCGATCGGGATACGATCTCCCGACCTCTCATTTTCCCTGTATGCATTTTACCGCTAGATCACCTGACCCGACTCTTATGTGTATAGTTCATCTATAGGTTTCGATGAGTAAGTTTGCGAGTATCGAAATATGTGGCATGTATGACCGAATCTTTTGACTGCATTAATTTCAAAGCTTAAAATTTTTCACACTGCCAAAGGACCGTAGATCTTGGTATTTAACATAAATTTCAACTTAATACCTCTACCGGTTCCTGAGAAAAAGGAGTCTTAATAGTCATACTGATAGACCGCTAGATGTTCGGTAAAGTGACCCTATAAGGGTTCCGCTTTAGCGATTGGAATACAGAACCCTAAAAATTGTGTACTGTGGAAAGCATCCGAACAAAAATTATAATAAGGAATTGTTTCAAACGAAGATATACAACTTCAAGGGGTTACAATAAAAAAAAGAAGAAACATAACCAGGGCCACTAATACAGTGTCAGAAGAAAGGAGGCTGACCTTTTGTGGTGGAAGAGGATAAGAAGTGACAAAAGTGGTCCACAGTACGCCAAATTGACAATACGGGAAGGAGAACCACAGGTTTTGTTACGTATTTACCATTCGACATCACTAATCGAATTTCACCCAATGATGAAACAACTTATGTAAGTAATACGTCTTTGTAGCAGGCTAGAGTTTGTAAGATTCCTTTGATTCTGCGTTTAGGGTGTGATAATAACTTGATCCTGGGTACGAAATTCGTTGGCATTGTCTGAGCTTGATATATATTGTATTACTCAGAATTCATTCGAATGTACTCAAACTTAGGCTCAAGTGTACCTGTATGGTCTCATCCGAGAAGTAAATTAGTGGTTTCTGAATTTCGATTTCTCCTGTCTTTTGGTTTTAGTAATCCTCCGCAGCAACGGAAACACAGTACACTGTGAAAAGTTCGTAACATTCATCAGAACAATGCATATATGTTCATCTCTCGTGGCAATTGTGATTGTTTTTACCACTCCAGTAGGTCATGAACCATAACTCCCAACAATAAGTACTGTGAATCATTCAGTCAATTGCATCAGCAGCAACAGGGTTGTATCTGAGTATCTTGTATCTGAGTATCTAAAAGCTGCAATGTGACGGAAGATTGTCAGAATGTCAGCTGTTAAGGTAGTCATATTGATCAGTACAGTTTATCCGACGATTGTTCTCTCCTGGGAGAAAAATATCCTTTTCAATCGACTACCACATTTATTTGTGCTAATTCAAACCAAACGTCACCCGAGTAGCAATCGTAGAATCTGTGAGCGAAATGCGCGGTTCAAGAGTTGACGTCTATTCATCCTTATTGACACATTAGGCGGATGATCTATTTCCCACGCTATCATATGGTATATGCAGCGGATTTGCATCGATTCCCGCGTCATAGTGGGTTGAAGATAGAGCCTTATGGCTTAGAAATCGATGTAATTTAAGCCTTAAAACAAATAAAGATGAGTGTTGGATAAATAATAAAATGAAATAAGAAGCATTTATTTTCCTGCACATACATTTAACTATGTGGTTCTAATTTATGTTTCACTTAATACTTAGCGTAAGTTAACTGTTGGTTAACAATATTTGCTTCACCATGCTACTGCAACCTCCAAGCTTTGCGTTCAGCGCCGTGGGATAATTAGGCGAATCCTATAATTAGTTACATATGAAAGATACGCTGACGTAGATGGTGATTACATCATCGTGATTTTTTCATCCATCTCCATTTGGTACATTGATCCTTTTAGCGAGTTTCACGTCACTATTGACGGACGCACCGGCTTTGTTTTGAAACAATCGTGGTTGGCCCTCTTCGGTTGCATCCTGCAGTGGCAGGGCACGAACGTCACGTCAGGGAATGCAACGCCAATCTACGAGGTACATATACGAGCGGGATGTGCTCGTCTGTGGGGTGTGTTCTTTCATGGTTTAAAGGAAATCCTTATAGACGTTCTAAGGGGCCTGTGAAAGCGTAAGAGGTCACTTTCATCGTTTACAAAGGAGTCTCTGGCAGTACTGCCCATGCTCAATTCTCGCACCACTGTCATAATGAGTGACAGTGGCGTTGAGAAACAGCTGAAATGGGTGCAACTGAACGAAAATCTAGGTCTTGATGAATCCTTGTCGGATTACATACAGAGGTTATATCTAAGTTACTCCGCTTTTCACCATAATATACCATAGATCTCTCGAACAATGAACTTTGCCCAGTTGTTGGAAGAAAACACAGGTAACACCTGTCTAGAAGAAGATTAGCAGAAGTTGACCACAAAAATAACGTTCAGTGTGTTTGACATTGTTGTACAGTCTTAGAACATATTCTGAGCTCAAACATAACGAGGTATCCCGAACAGCAAGTACTCCACGCCAACTAGCACGGATTTCGCAAATAAAGGTCATGCTAAATCGAACACACGTTTTTCTCACATGAAATCCGGAAAGCCACAGAGAAAGACTCAGGTAGAGGCAATATTTCTTGACTCAGTTCCATACCTGTGCTTATTAACCCGAATACTATCATATGGGGTATGAAACATATTTTGTGACTGGACTGAACCTTGTGAAATTTAAAACTTTCCCACCGTAGAGATTGATCTAAAAAAGTCGCAGATTAAGCAGGTGCTAGAATTCAGTTCATTGGTGGGATACTGTGAAAACGCAATTAGTTTACAAAGGAGACTTCTTGTTAAACATTGGTGTGCAACATCCTTGAGTACTGTTCAAGCATGTAGGACCTATACGAGTGGGGTATTGAGTGTACACAAATAGGAGTAGCACGAATGCTCATAGGTTCGTCGGAGAGCATCACCGAAATGCTAAAATATCTGAACTGAAAGAAGTTGAAAATAACCGCCAACTATCTCACGATAAATTATATCTCATGAAAGCCTACCTACAAAACTTCACGAACCAGTACAGTTAGATCTCGATGGCACACATGGTCAAATACCTTCTGTCATTGGTGAGAACACAGCCTTTTTTTAGAACAGATCCAGGCAAGCCTGGCCCCTGTTTAAAAAATGTCCCCAATAATGTAGAAACTTCTAGGGTCGGTTCACAAAAGCTAGTTTCCATCACAACTAATAGCTTGCTTACTAGGTATCAGAAATATGATACAAGGACAAGTTATTCTGGAATTCATACAGGTCTAACAATCAGTCCTTAATCAAAACATTCAGTCAATAAAAATGAAATAAACAATTTTAAGTTTAACTTCAGTCCTTAAACTGTGCAATAATCTGCGTCACAGAATACTGATTTAGAGATAGAGGAATCCTCTTATTGTAGGAATAGTAAAAGGGTGAATATATGCACAAAAAAGAATAATCATTATTTGTGTGTGCCAGACACTTAATGGAAGTACACCTTTCTTAATAAATTAACTGATGTTCTGGGCAAAGTTTTAGTACCAAAGAAAAAGATTTTTTATCTGGACAGTTAAATATAAAACATCGTGGAGGAAACCAGTAGCAATCTCAAAAACGTTATTAATAGTTTTGGTACGTCACAGTTGGTAAAAGGCTTAACAAGGATTGAAAAAAATTCAGCATCAGTAAGCAGATGTACAGGGTGTTACAAAAAGAGACGGCCAAACTTTCAGGAATCATTCCTCACACACAAATAAAGAAAAGATGTTATGTGGACATGTGTCCGGAAACGCTTAATTTCCATGTTAGAGCTCATTTCCATGTTAGAGCTTTCGTCAGTATGTACTGTACTTCCTCTATTCACCGCCAGTTGGCCCAATTGAGGGAAGGTAATGTTGACTTCGGTGCTTGTGTTGAGATGCGACTCATTGCTCTACAGTACTAGCATCAAGCGCATCAGTACGTAGCATCAAGAGATTAGTGTTCATCAC
This sequence comes from Schistocerca americana, assembly GCF_021461395.2. Taxonomy (NCBI): domain Eukaryota; kingdom Metazoa; phylum Arthropoda; class Insecta; order Orthoptera; family Acrididae; genus Schistocerca; species Schistocerca americana. The sequence goes on from NC_060122.1 coordinate 532,758,168, forward strand.
GAACGTGGTTTTACAGTCAGTGCAATGTTTACAAATGCGGAGTTGGCAGATGCCCATTTGATGTATGGATTAGCACGGGGCAATAGCCGTGGCGCGGTAGGTTTGTATCGAGACAGATTTCCAGAACGAAGGTGTCCCGACAGGAAGACGTTCGAAGCAATTGATCGGCGTCTTAGGGAGCACAGAACATTCCAGCCTATGACTCGCGACTGGGGAAGACCTAGAACGACGAGGACACCTGCAATGGACGAGGCAATTCTTCGTGCAGTTGACGATAACCCTAATGTCATTGTCAGAGAAGTTGCTGCTGTACAAGGTAACGTTGACCACGTCACTCTATGGAGAGTGCTACGGGAGAACCAGTTGTTTCCGTACCATGTACAGCGTGTGCAACCGCTATCAGCAGCTGATTGGCCTCCACGGGTACACTTCTGCGAATGGTTCATTCAACAACGTGTCAATTCTCATTTCAGTGCAAATGTTCTCTTTACGGATGAGGCTTCATTCCAACGTGATCAAATTGTAAATTTTCACAATCAACTCAAGACTTACATATTAGGGGCGGTATAGCCACCATTGTTGTGCCCATCTCATCTCTTTCTTTCTCCCCTCCATCATAGCTTCGAATTTTACCATTCTATTTCTCTTCCACTAACCTATCTACCTCTTCTATATCTCTTTCACCCCATTCTATCGTCTTATGTCTCTGCTTGATGAGAATAACTCACAAGCTGCAAGAATATAACGAAAAAATTCCCAACTAGCAATAGGACTGACCTTCTTAAAAGAAAAATATGTTTACTTTCATATACATAGTCATTACTATTATTATTATTATTATTATTATTATTCTTGATTGTTATAATTATTTTTTGATTGTTATAATTATCACTGTACTACTTTTATAATGTCTATTTTTTTTTCTTTAACATTAATACTGTGTAACATGTTGTATGTCCTTAATGTTCTGTAGAAACTGAAATTTCTTGAATATGAGTATGCCTGGTTAGGTGTAAGAGAGGGCCTGTAGGCCCTAATCTTGCCAGGTAAAATAAATGCATAAATAAAATAAATAAACATGTGTGGGCTGACGAGAATCCGCACGCAATTGTGCAACCAAGTCATCAACACAGATTTTCTGTGAGCGTTTTGGCAGGTATTGTTGGTGATGTCTTGATTGGGCCCCATGTTCTTCCACCTACGCTCAATGGAGCACGTTATCATGATTTCATACGGGATACTCTACCTGTGCTGCTAGAACATGTGCCTTTACAAGTACGACACAACATGTGGTTCATGCACGATGGAGCACCTGCACATCTCAGTCGAAGTGTTCGTACGCTTCTCAACAACAGATTCGGTGACCGATGGATTGGTAGAGGCGGACCAATTCCATGGCCTCCACGCTCTCCTGAGCTCAACCCTCTTGACTTTCGTTTATGGGGGCATTTGAAAGCTCTTGTCTACGCAACCCTGGTACCAAATATAGAGACTTTTCGTGCTCGTATTGTGGACGGCTGTGATACAATACGCCATCCTCCAGGGCTGCATCAGCGCATCGGGGATTCCATGCGACGGAGGGTGGATGCATGTATCGTCACTAACGGAGGACATTTTGAACATTTCCTGTAACAAAGTGTTTGAAGTCACGCTGGTACGTTCTGTTGCTGTGTGTTTCCATTCCATGATTAATGTGATTTGAAGAGAAGTAATAAAATGAGCTCTAACGTGGAAAGTAAGCGTTTCCGGACACATGTCCACATAAAACATTTTCTTTCTTTGTGTGTGAGGAATGTTTCCTGAAAGTTTGGCCGTACCTTTTTGTAACACCCTGTAGACAGGGTACATTGTGTTGTTGATATAAAATATCTTGGAGTCTCTGATAATTTTTGCCAACTAATGACAGCAAAAACGGCATTCGATAAGCCACCACACTAAGAACTTCCAAAAGACCTCTTTGTGATCCAAAAGTCCAAGATTTTTCAACGGTATTATTAGACCAAAGCTGGGATGAAGTATATTCAGAAATGAATGTAGATGAAAAATTCATTAAGATTAGTACAATATTTAAACTAAATTTTGAATGTTCATTTATGAAAGACGCATCAACAGCAAATAAAAATAAATGGATAATAACAGATAAAACAAAGTTCTCCCTGACCATGAAATATATCAGTTCTTTAAGAAAGAACTGCAATTCCTAAACTATTATCAAGAATACAAAAGATTTACAGGAAGGTTCTGCTCGCTGCAACAAGTCAGCAGATGACAAAACAGTATGAAATATTGAAAATAAAAACAAAATAGTCTGGAAGGCTGTACAACTAGAACCAGTACAACAGAAACAGAATCATAATAACTCACAGATAAAAGAGATAGGTCGATAAACGATCCACAGAGACTAAAAAATTTTGTGAATGAATATTATTCATGTATAGCAGAAATAACTTGAACATACATCCCCAAAATCAAATTTTGTTGCTGCAAAATATTATGGAGTATGGACAATGAAGTTAACCATCAAATTGTAAGAAATGAGGAAAAAAATACATAAATTAAAAAATAAAATGTCAGAATGCATAGTTGAAGTGCAAGTTATTGTACTTAAAGAATGCAAAGGTAGTATACAGATCCCATTAACCAGTATAATAAACGAGTTTTCAGCTCAAGTAACTTTCCGGAGTATGGAGTATATGAAACACGCAAGACTTGTGCCTCTGATAAGGAAGGGTGATGCAGTAGACATTGAAAACTACAGGCTCATGTGACTGGTGTAACAAACCTCGAAAGTAATAGAATCCAATATGAATTACAGATTACTTCCTCTGAGAAGCACATTTCGATTTTCAGAGTGGCAGAAGTACAGAATCAGCCATAGTAGAATTTACAAAAGTCGTAAACACACTACACAAGGATAAATGTGTCACAGGTATATTTTTAGGTCTATAAAAGGCCTCTGATACTGTTGACCATAAAATTATACTAAAAAGCTAGACTCATTATGGATAGAGACACTGGGTAAAGATAAGACAAACTTCAAATAAAGAAAAATTTTTGGTACAACACATATCAGGTTCCAAGTATATTAACATAGGTTTCTCTCAGGGCAGGATCTTGGGACCAATGTTCCTTTTGACATACATCAGTGACTTTCCAGACAATGTTAGACACATGGAAAAAAGTCTTTTTGCTTGTGACTTCAACATTGTAATCACAGATGAAACACCAGAACTCGTAGCAAAACCTACACTGTACACAGAAAACATTCAGCATGCATTTCTGCTTGAAGGGAGAAATTAATTGTATATATTTAAATGCACTTGAAAATTTCAAACATTGTATAACAGACTCAAAATTTTTTGGAATGAAAATTGTTTGGAATTAATACTGTCACTTGAACTGGAATGAATGAACAATAATCCTGTTACCTGAACTGGATTGAATAAACAAATACACTACCAAAGAAAATGTCAGCATGCTATCCTGTTACAATCCTGTCATCAGTTTGTTACAGGCAATGTCCTATAGTTACATGTTATTCCTATATAAACAACACCTTTAGGTAGGGAATCGTTTTATGGGGGCCCCACTCAGAAATTTGGACACAGTCTTCAAAGTACAGGAAAGAGGTCATTCGAATAATAAGTAAATGTTGTTGTATCAGCTATTGTGGGAGTCAGCACTGACACAAACAACAAAGGAGAGAAGTTGCAATGGCCAACAGCAGGAATCAAAAAATCATCTGTACATTAAACTCTCAAATTATTACAATACTTTATTTTTAAAAAGAAAATAAACATAATTTCTCTTTATGAAGTGACTCCTGTGCCTCCTACTGGCAGTTACTTGTACGGACTATTACTATCTGCAGAACGCAGGCTAAGTATCATCTTCCCAATACTCAGTACTGATAATCTAGAAGTCTGCAACCGAACCGGGCCGACCAGCGATGGGCGGCTGTTTGAATCAGCGTTGAAAGGGGGTGGTGAACTCTTGTTTTTCTGGAGGTGTGGCACTGCCCGCTCTTTCCAACGGCGCGCCGGTCACCGCCTCCTTGATGCCGTTTCGCGGCGCTGCGCTTGTCGGTGTGCAGTCCATGATTTAGGACTGCTAATAAGTGGTGACCAAGATCCCTATAATAATTTGCTAAACAGCTATAGATCTCAACTGCACCACATGGGTACACTTACCAAACTATTATGCACATAAAGAAATACATCAAATCTCAGAAACAGTAGCATTCATGATCGTAGAACGATACTCAAACTAAGTTATGTTTGCCAAGAGTGAACAAACAGCAGATGCTAAACAGCATTTTCTGCAGAGGAATACAGTTCTAGAATAAACTAGCCGAAGCGTTTAAAGATACAACTGAAATCCATATATGAAAAATAGTTGAACTCTAATATTATTTAATAAAAAACAACTGGTGTTTTATGGTACGTTAATGAGATATGACAACAGACGACTGACACAGGTGCCATTGCTAACAGCATGACATCGCCTGCACCACCTCTCCTGCACTTATGACCATTTAGGTGGGACTCTAGTTGACTGGAAAACCAGGGCCTGTCCAGATGAGTTCGTGTTTCAGTTGGAAAGAGCTGATGGTAGGGTTCGAGTGTGGCACGGACCCCACGAAGCCATGGACACATGTTGTCAAAAAGGCACTGTGCAAACTTTTAGTGGTTCCATAACTGTGTGAGCTGTGTTTACATAGAACGGGCTGGGTCCTCTGGATGTTCGGCTACTTGGAGATCATTTGCAGCCAGTCATGGTTCATGTTCCCAACTAATGATGGATTTTTTATGGATCACATTGCACCATGTGACCAGGCCACAATTACTCGCGTTGGTTTGAAACACATTATGGGCAATTTTATCGAAGTATTTGGTCACCCAGATCGCCTGACATGAATTCCATCAAACGCTTTCGGGACATTTTCGAGAGGTTTGTTCGTACCTAAAATCCTGCAATGGCAACACTTTCGAATTATGGACATTTATAGAAGCATCATCGCTGAATATTTCGGCGTGGGACTTCCAACGATCTTCACAGACCAGCCTGTTTGACCGATGTAATAGCATGTGCAATCATTACAGGACAGTTTATAGACACCTAAAATGGGAAACCAATAACCAGTATTTTCCACTGTATGCAGCAATTTTTTCTTCGGACTATTGTCTGTAGAGAAGGAAACATTGCAGTTATAACTTGTCACTACAAAAAGGTTCATCTTGTAAGAAACATTCGCCAGGAATGGAACAGATATAAATTTGCTAGTATCTTTCAATAATAGCGCACATGGTAGTAAATTCATATCATTCTTCGCTGTTATTGGAAGATACTAGTAAACTCCAATCTGTTCCATTCCTGGGAAATGTTAATTTGAGGATTAAGCGTCTTCTAGTGAAAAATTATAAGTATAATGATTCATTCTGTACGGAGTGACTGGTTATCGATTTCAGGTAGCTATAAATTGACCTGTAATGACTGCCCACGCGATGCTGTTTCCGTGTTTGTAGTTATTGCTGTTACGTTGTCTCTGTGTTACATGTACAGGGTTATTACAAATGATTGAAGCGATTTCACAGCTCTACAATAACTTTATTATTTGAGATATTTTCACAATGCTTTGCACACACATACAAAAACTCAAAGTTTTTTTAGGCATTCACAAATGTTCGATATGTGCCCCTTTAGTGATTCGGCAGACATCAAGCTGATAATCAAGTTCCTCCCACACTCGGCGTAGCATGTCCCCATCAATAAGTTCGAAAGCATCGTTGATGCGAGCTCGCAGTTCTGGCACGTTTCTTGGTAGAGGAGGTTTAAACACTGAATCTTTCACATAACCCCACAGAAAGAAATCGCATGGGGTTAAGTCGGGAAAGCGTGGAGGCCATGACATGAATTGCTGATCATGATCTCCACCAAGACCGATGCATCGGTTTTCCAATCTCCTGTTTAAGAAATGCCGAACATCATGATGGAAGTGCGGTGGAGCACCATCCTGTTGAAAGATGAAGTCGGCGCTGTCGGTCTCCAGTTGTGGCATGAGCCAATTTTCCAGCATGTCCAGATACACGTGTCCGGTAACGTTTTTTTCACAGAAGAAAAAGGGGCCGTAAACTTTAAACTGTGAGAGTGCACAAAACACGTTAACTTTTGGTGAATTGCGAATTTGCTGAACGAATGCGTGAGGATTCTCTACCGCCCAGATTCGCACATTGTGTCTGTTCACTTCACCATTAAGAAAAAATGTTGCTTCATCACTGAAAACAAGTTTCGCACTGAACGCATCCTCTTCCATGAGCTGTTGCAACCGCGCCGAAAATTCAAAGCGTTTGACTTTGTCATCGGGTGTCAGGGCTTGTAGCAATTGTAAACGGTAAGGCTTCTGCTTTAGCCTTTTCCGTAAGATTTTCCAAACCGTCCGCTGTGGTACGTTTAGCTCCCAGCTTGCTTCATTCGTCGACTTCCGCGGGCTACGCGTGAAACTTGCCCGCACGCGTTCAACCGTTTCTTCGCTCACTGCGAGCCGACCCGTTGATTTCCCCTTACAGAGGCATCCAGAAGCTTTAAACTGCGCACACCATCGCCGAATGGAGTTAGCAGTTGGTGGATCTTTGTTGAACTTCGTCCTGAAGTGTCGTTGCACTGTTATGACTGACTGATGTGAGCGCATTTCAAGCACGACATACGCTTTCTCGGCTCCTGTCGCCATTTTGTCTCACTGCGCTCTCGAGCGCTCTGGCGGCAGAAACCTGAAGTGCGGCTTCAGCAGAACAAAACTTTGAGTTTTTCTACGTATCTGTAGCGTCTCGTGACCATATGTCAATGAATGGAGCTACAGTGAATTTATGAAATCGCTTCAATCATTTGTAATAGACCTGTATTTCTGAAGAAGACGGATTTACATTCGCCGAAAACATGGTCAAAAGTTGAACCTTTTGTTGCAACTGGTTGGCTGCTTTGGATTCATTTAACGAACCGTAGTGCTGTAGAACTAGTTGCAGCTCTCAAAGTTTTATTATTTGTCATTTGTTGCAGGCAGGACTTAAAACGCATCAAAATGGTGACAGAACAGGATATGTCACAATGTGTCACCTAGTGTGAAGAATCCAAATCTGTGATAACAGTACCATGGGAATGTCAACGCCACTATGTGAGGGCACCACCGGCAGAAACAAGCATAATGATGTGGTTTAAAACCATTAAAGAGACGGGCAGTGCGCAACAGTTTCCTCGAAACAGACGTCCCCTCCCGTGTCAAGAGCGTGTCGTCAGAGAGCAAGCTGCGTTTCAATGCAGCCCCCACAAGTCAGTTCGTCGTGCATCAAAAATTTCAGGAAGATCAACCGTCTATTAAGTGTTACACGAGCTGTTTCCCCTACATGCACATGGAGCACAAACGGTCCAACCAGCGAAGCCGAAAGATGGTCCTCTGTGGTATGGATTGTGTATCCAATGCTGGCCTCCGTAGGTGCTAACAATAACTGCTGAAAGGTGCCTGTTTTCAGTTGAATCAACGTTACACACTTATGGCCATGTGAATCGTCACGACATTAGAATTTTGGGGTCAGAAAACCCACATAACACGTGTGAACACATGTGCTATATCGCGAAGCTTAATGTTTGGTGTGGCCTAGTACGTGGTACAATAGGCCCATTCTTCTTCTCAGAGAAAACCGTAACGATGAATCTTCACCTGCAGATGCTCGGACAACTTCTGCTTCCGCAGACCAAAGATCTGCAGCCATCCGTCATCTCCCAGCATGATGGGGCAACTTAACAGTGGAGTTCAAACGTGCAGGATGCGCTGAATGACATATTCCTTGAGAGGTCGATGAATCGCCATAGTCCTATTGCATGGCCTTCGTGCTCTCCCGAGGTCGCGTCATTAGTATTACATTTGTAATGTTACGTTAAGGATTGCGTATACAAAAACCAGTCACTGATATTGCTATCATCAGTACACGAATCAATGAAGTAATCAGAACTGGTGATGCTACGATGGTGACCGTAAGAAGGGCAGAACTCGAACATCGCCTTAATTTTGTACAAGAGAAGAGTGGGCCACAAAATTCTGGCATAAAAGAAAAAAAATTGAGCTGCTAAACGTTTTACAACAAAAGACAACGCTCCGTCCCTAATGGTTTCCTTGTTATGATTTTATGAAGTGACAGCGGCACCCTGTAGGCATTTTCTTCGCAGCCTCACTTTGGTGGCTGAGTGTAGCGCCCCGGCATCTGCACGTTTAGCGACCGGAGCGGGCAGACATCGTGTGGATGAGGTGGGAGAATCGGCGGCCAATATAGCGGCCCCTCGCTGATAGGCAGCCCAGAAAAGCAGCCGGCCGTGCAATCAATATCTGGAAGGGGGCGAAGGAGGGCGCTGCTCCAGGCGAGCGAGTGGGACAAGCTCCGGGCTGGAGGTGACCAAGAAAGAGGGGCTCCTTCCAGACACTCACTACTCGTCATAGCAAACTTGGTCTACTTCTATCTGAAGATGAGTTTTCCAAGTGCTGTACAACTTCCATTATTTTTCTGTGTGATATTCCGGGAGATATGAAGTACAACAGCAATACTTTGTGTCATTGATGTAATACTAACAGTTTTATGTTATCTAAGTAAATAACAAGGGAAGTGAAAGAATTTGAAGCCATTTTGACTATTTTTCGACCGTGACTGTCTCAAGAAATATGTAAAGTTTTTTTTTAAATTACCGCTACCAGTCACAAACTTTGTCAACTACTGTATTTCTTTTTTATTTAGCGACATGTTTCAAGGGTTATACCTCATCTTCAAGCTAAATGGCATTACAAAAACAACTTTACAACAAGGTCATACTGATGTTACATAGTCTTTTCGTAAATGCTGTGGTCATCTTTGTTCTTCTGGCGTGGCAGTCTCGTTGTGATGCGTTGAGGTGTTTCCATTTCAGTGGCTCTCTTGGTCGCTGTTCACAAATTGTCACTAACATAGCAGTAACTTAGAAACACGATCACAAACAGTTCTGTAGTGCAGTGGTCCGCCGGCCGCGGTGGTCTAGCGGTTCTGGCGCTGCAGTCCGGAACCGCGGGACTGCTACGGTCGCAGGTTCGAATCCTGCCTCGGGCATGGGTGTGTGTGATGTCCTTAGGTTAGTTAGGTTTAAGTAGTTCTAAGTTCTAGGGGACTTATGACCTAAGATGTTGAGTCCCATAGTGCTCAGAGCCATTTGAACCATTTTTGCAGTGGTCCACTCTACACTTTCTCAGACTTATTTAGAGCTGGCCATGAGTAGACTGTTCCACCTGGTATGCAATTTATACAGGGCAGACGAAGTATCCTCATATTTTAAGCAGAATGTAATAATCCCAGTTCCAAAGAAGACAGATGCTGACAGCTGGGAATATTATCAACTCATCAGTTTAATAAATCATGGTTGTAATTTACTGTCACGAAGTATTTACAGAAGAATGGAAAAAGTGGTAGAGGCCGACCCCACTTAAAAATTATTCTGGAATTCCATTTTCAAATAGCATTTGTAGATTCAGAGAATGCTATTGAAAATGTTGACTGGAATACACTCTTTGAAATTTTGAGGGCAGCACAGATAGAATACAGGGAGTGAAAGGTTATCTACTACTTGTGCAGAAACCGCCTTAAGTTACAAGAGTCTAAGGGCATAAAAGGGAAGAAATGTTTGAGAAGGGAGTCCGACGGGATAGCGGCATATCCCTGATGTTATTTAATGTAGACGTTCAGAAAGCAGTAAGGGAAATTAAATAGAAATTTGGAGAGGAAATTAAAGTTCAAGGAGAAAAAAAAATGAGTTTCTCCGATGCAACTCTGTCAGAGACGATAAAAAAGTTGGAAGATTAGTTGAACGCTATGGGCAATGTCTTTAAAACATACTTCTAGATGAACATCATCAAAATTCAAACAAGAATTATTAATGATGATGAGGTCCCATACTCCGAGGAGAGTAGGGGAATATGTGGGAGACCCGCATCGCCGTACTAGGCAAGGTCCTAGCGGAGGTGGTTTGCCATTGCCTTCATCCGACCGTAATGAGGATGAAAACGACACAACAACACCCAGTCATTTCGAGGCAGTGAAAATCCCTGGCCCCACTGGGAGTCAAACCCAGGACCCCGTGCGCGGGAAGCGAGAACGCTACCGCAAGACCACGAGCTGCGGACAAGAATTATTAGATAGATCTGAAATGAGACGCTAAAACAATTAGCAAGACAACAGAATGGAAAGTCAATTACGTTATGCAAGGAAGTGTAGAGGCTAAAAATTGTGGAGGCAGACAAAGACCTGACTACACTAAGCAGGTTCAAGAGAATATAAGTTGCGGTAATTATACAGAGGTAGAGAAAAAAAATAGACTAGCGTGGAGTGCTGCAACACAGTCCTCGGACTGAAGACCGCAACAGCGGAAACATTGCAGCTGTAGTTTTACAGCATCCTCGGCAGTAGTAGTTAGTACCTCCGGCTCAGACGTCGTGAAGATATTGGGTTTTAACGTGCCAAGGCCGTAGAGGGAGTACCTCGACTCGGGGACACAGCCAGAGACAACTGAGTGGGAAAGGAAGTGTGGACCACAGGACTCACCGACGACTATCGCGGCTACAAAATGACGTGCAATCGAGTCCCAGTGCGCTTGCCAGTTGAGTGACTACAGGTGCGCATCTTCTCAGAGGTTATCAGTGACGTGCTAACATCAGTATTTCACAGGCGACGAAATAATAAAGCTCACTTTGACAGATGACTCTGCAAGGTGTTGTCACCAGGATATCGCAGTATCGAAGTCAAACTCCAAATGCGAAATGACAGTTGTTTTTCCCAAGAATAAGCAACTTTCACTCAGTTAATATTCTGCAGAAATCAAACCTGCATTTTTAATCGGACTTCCTTAACTCTTGTGCAGAAAGGTGTGCAGTATACTGCTGCATCCATTTTCAATAAGCTACCACTCGAATTAAAAAATCTTAGCAGTAATCCACGCGCTTTCAAATCGAAACTGAAGAGCGTCCTCATGGTCACTCCTTCTATTCTGTCGAGGAATTCCTTGAAAAATTGTTGTATTGTTGATTGCGTTTACTTAAACTTACGGACTAAAATTTTTATGAACCCGAAAAAGGTCATTTTTATCTATTACTTTTATGTTGTAATTTCATCTACTGACACATTCCATGACCTTGAACATTTGCTCCTCAATTTGGTCCTACGAAGCTTGACGTGCAAATAAAATAAAAAACATTGCAGAAAATACTGGTGGATGATGGTGTAAAATTCACTTGTTGCTTCTTTGGTATCCATTGACATCCTGAACATACAGAACCTTGGGAACGATGCACTGCTTGTATTCCGTCGCCCCTCCGTGTAGGCGACGATTTTTACTTCCCGTAAGTGAAACGACAGTGATGTAGATGTTTTGAAGCTCCAACATCTCCACCAAACAGTGTCACTTCAGAGCAGCACTCAAGCCAAGTCCCAAAGGAGTGTCGTCAGTGAAGTGCAGCAGTATTTATTACGATCACCAACGTACAGCTGGGGCAGAACTGAACTCCTGGATGGAAAGTGCTGCTCTTTATAACGACATGAATATCCGACAATATCTAAACATTAGAGGCGTAAGATATTTCGAGAACCTTCCAGAAATGATAAATACTAAGTAGTAAACAACTGCTAAGGATCAAGTTTGAGATGATGACCCGCAGCATGTCAGCCAGGGACCCTAACAGTTGGACCACACTTCATTCGGCAGTCCTAGCAGTAGTATGACCACATAAGCCGATGCGTCCTGGTTGCCATCAGGGCATCGTTCAGGCCTCACTCTGTTTTAGGGGTGATGTCTGCATACGATGCATACGTCATCGATCTTTCACGATACAGGAAACCACTGTATGATCACCTGCACACGTCGCTTACAGCACCTAGCTGGTGACATAGTACTGAACACAACAATGCATTATTCTTTCTCTCCCGAACTGAGTCAGAATGGTGTGAAAAACGAATAATTTGATGTAGATTGGTTTGAGAAACTGATAATACGAAGCTTGAGTTTTGCTTTTCCTGCTTGTCATTTTATCTCAGCCTTATTAAGCACATCTGCACGCTGTAGATGTGAGAATCTTGATCACAGTAGCGACTGGTCTCAGTGAGTGTGGGCAAGGGTTAGGTGCTCCTGGATCAAGACTAGTTCTCCAGCGCTTTCGTTGTTTCTTGAAGTCCATGACACAAAGCTTCGATGCCGTGTTCAGTGTGAAAGGGGGAACTATGACCATACAACTACGTAGATGTCTCTAATTTAGGTGCTTGTGAAAATATTTGGACATGAAGGCAATACACTATTCGCTTGCTGCGTGCATAATGATGTTGTTAGACAGTCTTGCTCAGAACGGGACTCTCTGACTGGGGTCTTGGCTTTAGAAGAGTGAAAAAAAGTGCTTACAAACAGCGGTTAACTGAATTTAAATGTAATAAAATGGAACACCTACAGCCGTCCTTGCGATATTATTTATTATACGGCTACCAGTTTCGGCCCTTCAGTGCACCATCTTCAGGCCGTAACTGACTCTGAGTGGGTTAACTCCAGTCGTACACATGATTCATCAGAGGCCAACATCTACGAACTGGTTTTCGGAGTCTACCTGAAGTTGGTAGTTGATGCTTGGAGACACAACATCGTTGTTACAGTTAGTCTGCCAAAAACAAGTTCATAGATATTGGCCACAGATGAATCGTGTATACGATTGTAGTGAAGCTCCACAACGTCAGTTAACGCCTGAAGATGGCGCACTGAAGTGCCGATACTGCCAGTCATAAAATAAGCAACATCGTAAGGACGGCTGTAGGTGTTCCATTTTATTACATAAGTCGACGTCCCTCAAACCTCCAATGAGAAGGATGGACATACAAAAATTTGAATTTAAAAGTGGTCGTAGCATCTTCTGTCCAGGCATATATCATCCAGATGAACGAGAAAAAGTGTAATGACATTTTATTGTAGGACCAGTAATTTATTTAATAAATTATGTATTCCGCCAGTTTGGTGTGATTTGGTTTAAGGCTGTGACTCACCGCCACTGCAGTCATGCGGCGAACGACTTCGCCTCCCTAGAGTAACCTACAGTTTGATCGTAGCCGTAACCCGAGAATACAAAGTGTATAACAACCTAATACAACGTATCATTCGCAGTATTTTATAACAAATTAAGGATCATTATAAAACTGACGTAAAATATTATTATTTGTTACGTGGGATCTGTTTGGATAAACTTTAGGTTCTGTGCTGCCGGTAATCCCGGGGGACGCCTCGCAGATGAATGTAAAACAGTGCGCTCTTCTGCACCATGTACAGAATACAAAAGCGTCTTTCGCACTTTTGCATTATTACAAAGGCAATTCTGCAGAGATGCAGACCTGATTGAATTTACGTAAGATTTCTTTTCTGTGGTCTTTACTTGTAAAATTTCATGTAAACCATACATTTTTTTATCATCGCGATTTCGATCTGTTACTTCTCTATTTTGAATAATTAATCGCTCGCATTTTATTATCGCTTCGGGAACTTTTTCACGTATTGGAACAAATATGCGTCGCATTGGTTGCCACAAAAGTGTACATATCACAAATATCAATTTCAAGGTGCAGCTCGCCATATTTTCTTCTTCCGGTTCTTAAAACATTTCGTCGTACACATCGTGTTGTGATTGTTCGCTCCATGACTCGAACAGCAACAAGAGACGTTACCTCGATACACATGGCCTTAGACCAAATTAAGAAATTCTTCACGTATCACTGTCTGACATTTGTCGGACTTCGTGCACTCCAGTTGCACCCAACTCCTGTTGCTGTGTATGAACGTCATTCCCAACTCTTTGATCAAAAGCGAGATCTAAGTTCTTGAAGACTTAAAAAATCTTCGCAAAGCGATTTGCAGACACAACAATATCATAAATCGCCATACATGAACGGTTCATTTTCGTATAAAGTGGTTGCAGCAACTCCTATAGTTTTTTCTCCTTGAAAGAAGCACCCACGGTTCGGTTCCGCTTTGTAGTAACTTGCCGTTTCAACGTCTAGATGACGTTATTCGATTAGAATAAATAAAACTTATCGTTTGCTGTTGCTGGAAGACTTCAGCCGTTCGCATCGGGTCCCCCAATGAGATAATGTCTTCCTTGTTTTTTATATCAGCAAGGGTAAGGACAGTCATGCCGTCTGCAGGAACAGCTTGTCAATGCCAAAATACCAGTTACCCAGCGCAGTGGCGAAGCAAATAAGTTTTTGATTCCTGTCGGTGCAACTTGCCTTCAAGCAAATACACACACCGCTACGACCAACTTTCAAATTTAAACAGTTCTTCGCTTGGTGAAAATTTTCTTAAGCCAAGATCACATAAATATTTCTATATTCACAAACAACCTGTTTCGAAAGACTACTCTTCATGTGTTCAAAAATTTATCTTACAAACTGTGTTCGTTTTGAGCTGGACCTCACGCCAAGTTTGTTGTGTCTAAGAAGCCAGCTTACTCGGACCGCTAGACAAACATTCAAACAAAGCGTATTAATGAGTTTTATTACAAAAAGATAATTACAGTACTTTTGCAATTACACAGATGTGTCACAAGCAAAGGGTGACATACAAAATAAGCAATCTTCTTCAGTATAGACAATCTGAAATCTGTGCTACATAGAGTGTACAAGCCAAGCAACTAGTGTCGATGCTGCTATGGGCGTCACGAATCGGTCGCGGCGCTTATGTCCTCTTCGCATAGGGGCCGCTGCTGCTGCATTGTCGTCCTGGAGGGAGATCGGTCAGCGTGCGATTGGCTGACTTTTCTCAAAGCCTTCTCTGCTTTGTCGTTACCGACTGACGTGCCAGCCTTGACTTTACGCCGTAACGAAGTTGTCATGATAACTTGGTGTGAGGTCCAACTCAAGATCAACATATTTTATAACATAAGTTTTTGAAGATATGAAGATGCCAGCAAAGTATGTTGAATCCGGTTGTTCGTAAATAAAGAAATATTTTTTCTGATCTTGGCTTTAGAAAGTTTTTACCAAGTAAAACAGATCTCTCCTTCTAATTTTTCAGCATGAGAAAATTCAATTAGTCTTGTTTGGTGTAGAAAACCGATAGTGGGAAACGTTTACAATATGTGGAAACACTACGTCCATGCAAATGCATCTTCTTGCACGATTGGACAGCCAAGTTTCCAGTCAGAGACTCCCCTTGTTATGCACCTGGTTTTCACAGCCTCCACGTGGAACACTCAAGGTATCACATTCGCAAGAATGAATCTCAACTGACGTACCTGTTCGCTGTGGCAAGCACTTCCTGTGGTGACATTGCACGGGTAAAAGGACGGCACTGCCCTTCGTGGCACAGATTAATCCCACCAGATTACGGACTGCTGCCCCATCAACGTAATTAGCGTGCAGCTGTCCGAGGAAGCTGTGGCTAGGGTGAGAGGGACTGAAAACCACCAGGAATATATCCCACTAGACGGCAACAACAAGCATTCTGTTCTCAATAAATTCAAGCAAATACATTAACTTCATGTAAGGTGATCACTACTCTTGTTGTTAGAATATCAGGTTTAAAGGAATTTGTCAATACATTTAAGTAATCAGGCAACATGTTACACATTAGGTATCATACGTCGGAATATTGTCTTTGAGCCAGGGTATAATACATTGCAATAACTTATTTCGATGCTTAGTGTATCTTCTCAACATGTTTGAAACGACAGCTGCTGGTTGGTGACACTGGTGCAATATATCGTCGACACTGAGTGAGCGACACAGTGGACTCGCATTCTGGATGACGACGGTACAAATCCGCGTCCGGTCACCCACATTTTGGTTTTCCGTGATTTCCCGAAATCGCTCCAGCCAAATGCTAACATTGTTCCTTTGAAAGGGCACGGCGGATTTACTTCCCCATCTTTGACATAGTCCGAGCTTGTGCTTCATTTCTAATGACCTAGAAGTCAACGGAACGTTAACCGCTAAGCCTCCTTTCTTCCTAACGCCGTTGAACCTAATGCCAGGCAAGTTTAATAGCTTTAAGAAAGGAGAAACTCATTGGCATCAGCATTCAAATGATATCCTCAAAATTTATTGAGTTACTGAGCTGTGTAAATGTGTCGGCTGCTACGATCAGCGTTATACAACGAGTCTACTGGGTCTAATATCATTAATGAGACAAACATCACATTCACTGAGACAACTGTAATTTGGCGTGATACTTCGTTACATATTAAAACAGTGCGCCGAAATTGGTACTAGACAGTAGAATTCACCTTTTGTACGAAATTCTAGCAGCAGTTTATATCAAACCGCTGGAACAGCGAGATATTCCTAGTCACCAGCGGTTTCAAGAAGGGTCGTCGGACAAGTGCACATTGTTGTAAACTGATGTCAGTCTTCTGTTTCTTCATCGGCGTTTGACCCGAAACGTAGCGCCGTTCGCTTTTTTGATTTTGTGTCTCCACTCGACGCGATCTTGTGCTTGATGAGGCCAGAGACCCGCTATTTCGAGTCTATACATGGGCTATATAGCCAAAGTTGCCTCGCTCTACCAGTAGAATGCTCGCCACCGACTTGCAACTAAAACCCGCATTTTGATAGTGTCCTGGTGTGCTCGAAGTACGTGCCCAAACCACCGTAGACGGCTTATTCCTCATCTTCTCAGCAATAGATGCCACTCCGTGCCACCTGCGTATTTCATCACTTTTCTCATGATGATGAAGCAGTATCAGACACCCACCGAACCATTTTGGTTTTCATTACGTCAAGTAACTGCTCTGCTTCGTTTGTCGTGAGCCAACTTCTGTAGCGTACAATGCAACTGGAAGCACTACAGAGCGGTGTGTTTGCGAGTTGAGTCTGTCCGGGATCTCCTTACGACAAAGCACACAAGTGATTGTCCGCCATTTAAGTCATACATCGCTAACACGGTTTATGATTTAAGGAACGATTCAGCCGTCTGTAGAAATTTTTGAGCCAAGTTGTTTGAAAGTGTTCATCTTTTGCAGATGTTGAGTGTGTCAATTTTGTTTGCATTTGTTGAGAGGTATTGAGTTTCCTTTATATTAAGCCGTGGTTCGGAGTGTTAATGCGGTTCTTCTGCGCTTGGACTGATGTAAATCTGTTGTAGAATTATATTACACGCATTCTGTTGTTTTCAGAAAGGAACACTTCCTCTATGAAAGCAACATGGACGTCACAAACAGAGATCTTGTGGAAATCAGCTCGCACCGTTAGTCCATGAGATTCAGAATGCAGCAGACAATGGTGCCCAGATTGATGCCGCGTTCCTTGACTTTCGGATGGTATTCGATACAGTTGCCGCTTTTCGTTCATAAACAAAACACGATCTCACCGAGTATCGGACCAGATTTTGACTGGGTTGCAGATAGAATGCAACATGTACTTAACGGAATAAACTAGACAAATGTGAAGGTACGCCAATTTAGGGAATATCCCGAGGGACTGTTTTAGGCCCGTTACTGTTTACAATATTTATTAATGATCCAATGGATACTGAGCCAGATTGTTGCTAGCTCGATCTCGAGTCTGTAGCTCGATTTGTTTTACGCGTGCTATCATTCGCCTAAATTTGCCAGCGGAGGCTCTGATGGAGCCGCCATGGGTTTTGGCGAGGCATCTTCTAGCGGTGTCTTGAGGCGCTCGCGAGGAGTCGGCCTGTGAAGCGGAACAGCGAAGTTCTGCCTCAAAGCGATGACCTGTTGTCGGCATCGGTCAGTGTTTGTCTGTGGGGCTGCGCGCAGAGTCCGTAATGAGTGTAGACGCAGCCGTGGCAACGTTGATGTCCGAGTCTGCTAGGTGCAAGGGGCAAATCTCATTCTCGTTCAGCTATGGGCAACCTGTGTATTCTCGTGCCCAGCATTACTTGTGATTTACGTTACCCAAACTGCTGGACTGATCGATTGGCAGGGTACTGTTTGCAAAACTTCGCGTATGTTCGATGCATGAGCTGTTCGCTTGAAAAGTTGTGGCACTCAGACTTCTTGTTGATCTCATTGTGAACTATTGCGCAACATCACAGCTTCATGACTGGGCATTAGCACGTGAGCTGTTTGCTAGAAATCATTTGGCTGCAGAGGTGAGGTTAGTTAAATTCATGAAGTTGAAGTTTTCCAGTAGGTCATTATTATTTAAATGTTCTTAAAGAGTTCATTACCTACAGATCACAAGTCTTAAATTTTTCTTGGTGCTTACTTTATTAAGGTTCATTGTTTTAAAGATTTTTTTATTATCTAGCGCTAAACTTAAAGGTTTCATTCTTTACTACCTAGTTGCTCAGTTGTTAAAAGGAATCCTTAGAATTTTACTATCCAAGTTATTTGTGGCCGATTCTGGCTGGCCTTAAGATTTTATGTTTTGCATCTTTTGCAATGTACCTTCTCAATGTTTTAGTTGTGCCTTAATTGTCCAACAGGCCGATCTGAGAATCCATTCCCTGAGGGTCGGATCTGCGTCAATGTAAAATTAAGTGTTCTTCCTGTAATAAAATGCTAAATTTGATAACGATATGTTTCCCTCTTTGTTCATTGATTCATTTGTGCTGGTATTAAATACTCTCAAGCATCGATAAAGAGACTGTTTTGTTCTGTTAAATATTTTCGTGGCCTAGACCCTTACCGCTCAACCTAAATCCTCGCTACATCAGATACAGTTGAAAGCCGCGTGAGGTTATTCTCGGAAGGTGATGATGTCAATAGAGAAGTTGCCAGACAGCTGTAACGAAATCCAACTGGAAGATGCACAGAGGAACGACAAATGGGAAAGGGATCGGCAGTTGATCCTGAACGTAAATAAATGTGACGTATACCGCATAAATAGGCGAAGAGTTCCATTTCTATGAGATCACACTATTAAAAGATCACTGGAAATAGTAGCAATAGCTTGTAGTAACCTTCCGGAGCCATCTAAAGTGGACTGTTCACATAAAACTAATTACATATTCTCGACGTACTGCCGATGGAACAGCAACCAATACAGTACGGAAAAAGCATAATGTTTGTGTCTACGGTCGCAGTTTATTTATTTTTGCTACCAGCTAATTGTAGGAAAACCAGACGCCAGGAGAATCTGAAAAAAATGTAATTCACCAACAAAAAAGTTGGCTTAGAAGAGACTTTTTCTACCGACCCTTGGGTATAGTCTATCAGCCTGGAACCTTAACGGTTAATATGAAGAGATAGAAAAGATCTAACGAATCGTTTAGTCAGGGGATGGCTTAGTCTGTTAGAGAGCGTTGCGGAGATGCTCAGCACACTACAGTGGCAGAAACTACAAGAGAGGCATTGTGCGTCCCTGACACGTCTGCTATTGAATTTCAGAGAGATTACGTCCGAAGAAGAGTCGGGGCACATATTGCTTCCCCCCACATATTTTTAGCGAAATGATCACGATGACAAAATCAGCGAAACTTTCTTTCAAAAGACCATATACGAATGGAACAGGGATGGGGGTAGAGACATTGACGCTAGAAATACCCTCCGCCAATCGCAGTAAGGTGGCTTTTGGTATGTACATGTAGAATTCAAGAGAGTTTCTCTGAAGGGTGGGCAGTGGAAAAGTGGTATTAGCAAAATGGAAGTTGTGAAATGGGGGGGATGGGGGAGGGGCAGTCGAGGGGGAATGCTGGGTGACGGATATCTCAGTTCATATCAGTGTTGTCTGTTAAAAGTAAGGTTCTGGATTCGAGTCTCGGTTCGGCACCCAGTTGTCAGTTTAATCTGTCGTAAGGTATGAACCGTTACTGCCGAAGCTGTCTGTCTTACAAGAGGTGACACTACACTGCGGGGTGAAATATGTAATCTATTTGGGCTGAGGTTTTGTATCCCATTGTTGTTTGCAATGATCTCTGAAATTAAGATTCATTCTGCTGTATACTCCGATGGGTTTTCAAGAGGAGTCAGTGGATATAGCCATACGACAATAGCTTTGCTCAGATATTTGTCCAGTAACTATCACTGTTAACCAAAAGTCTACAGGCATCAAAACTGATCTGAGGTCGCTCTCTAGGTATGTTATAACCCATTCTGCAACTGCACCCTCCCATTTTTATAATTCCGGAGTGTCAAGTTTCTGGAAAATGAGACCATTGTTATCAACAATTACATCTGGAGCTCCTGTAACTGAACGCACGATCTCTTCTTGAGGCAGCGTCATTTCCTCGTAATGTAGAAATCATGGGTTCGAATCCCACTTCGTGCACGTCTGTCAGTATTAAATGTGACCTTTCTCCATGTGTCCTGCAGATACAGAAGGATCGGTGACAGCAAGTCGTGGGATACTGCGTGAGATGGGTGCAGACAGACAACAACCACGATCTGCAGACCGAGTCCACCATTCATAGACCGGTCTATGAATTATTCCGTGCGCAAAAATGTAGGGTTTGTCTTTTCTATAAATTATTCAAGTCATATGGGGAAAATAAAAACGTCCAAGCGGTCCTTAAATATGATAAAATATTTCTTAACTTAGTTCCTTAAAAGCGCGTTTCAGTTACACGAACCAATGAATGTCGACTGTTAGCGTACAACACTGTAATAAAGACGAATTAAATAAGCAAAGATTAGTGCGACTGATGCGTCTGACACGGGTGCAGTTATCTGTAGTGTAGAGTCGAGAAATACACTCCTGGAAATGGAAAAAAGAACACATTTACACCGATGTGTCAGACCCACCATACTTGCTCCGGACACTGCGAGAGGGCTGTACAAGCAATGATCACACGCACGGCACAGCGGACACACCAGGAACCGCGGTGTTGGCCGTCGAATGGCGCTAGCTGCGCAGCATTTGTGCACCGCCGCCGTCAGTGTCAGCCAGTTTGCCGTGGCATACGGAGCTCCATCGCAGTCTTTAACACTGGTAGCATGCCGCGACAGCGTGGACGTGAACCGTATGTGCAGTTGACGGACTTTGAGCGAGGGCGTATAGTGGGCATGCGGGACGCCGGGTGGACGTACCGCCGAATTGCTCAACACGTGGGGCGTGAGGTCTCCACAGTACATCGATGTTGTCGCCGGTGGTCGGCGGAAGGTGCACGTCCCCGTCGACCTGGGACCGGACCGCAGCGACGCACGGATGCACGCTAAGACCGTAGGATCCTACGCAGTGCCGTAGGGGACCGCACCGCCACTTCCCAGCAAAGTAGGGACACTGTTGCTCCTGGGGTATCGGCGAGGACCATTCGCAACCGTCTCCATGAAGCTGGGCTACGGTCCCGCACACCGTTAGGCCTTCTTCCACTCACGCCCCAACATCGTGCAGCCCGCCTCCAGTGGTGTCGCGACAGGCGTGAATGGAGGGACGAATGGAGACGTGTCGTCTTCAGCGATGAGAGTCGCTTCTGCCTTGGTGCCAATGATGGTCGTATGCGTGTTTGGCGCCGTGCAGGTGAGCGCCACAATCAGGACTGCATACGACCGAGGCACACAGGGCCAACATCCGGCATCATGGTGTGGGGAGCGATCTCCTACACTGGCCGTACACCACTGGTGATCGTCGAGGGGACACTGAATAGTGCACGGTACATCCAAACCGTCATCGAACCCATCGTTCTACCATTCCTAGACCGGCAAGGGAACTTGCTGTTCCAACAGGACAATGCACGTCCGCATGCCACCCAACGTGCTCTAGAAGGTGTAAGTCAACTACCCTGGCCAGCAAGATCTCCGGATCCGTCCCCCATTGAGCATGTTTGGGACTGGATGAAGCGTCGTCTCACGCGGTCTGCACGTCCAGCACGAACGCTGGTCCAACTGAGGCGCCAGGTGGAAATGGCATGGCAAACCGTTCCACAGGACTACATCCAGCATCTCTACGATCGTCTCCATGGGAGGATAGCAGCCTGCATTGCTGCGAAAGGTGGATATACACTGTACTAGTGCCGACATTGTGCATGCTCTGTTGCCTGTGTCTATGTGCCTGTGGGTCTGTCAGTGTGATCATGTGATGTATCTGACCCCAGGAATGTGTCAATAAAGTTTCCCCTTCCTGGGACAATGAATTCACGGTGTTCTTATTTCAATTTCCAGGAGTGTATCTTAGCAGTGTAGTTGGTTGGAACTCGCATATGTAGAAGGCCGAACTTTTTGCGCAGTTGTAACGTTTTAACGTGATAAACAGCAGCAAAAAAAGGTAACTGTAAAAAATTCAACAGAGTAGACAACACAACATTTTTACAGGTATCACTGATTAAGCTTTGTGCGTAATTTGCAATGAAGACATCACAGTTTTGTAGGGAGCGCGATCTCAAGGTTCATTTTGATAAAGTAAACATTCTCCGGTGAATGTTCCGATGATGCTAGGACGCAACAATCATGTTAAATGATGGTTTAGCGGAAATATTAGGAAAATTCTTTACCAAATAGAGCATAAACGATCAAACGAAGATAAAAGCTGGTTTTCTTATGACGTATAACATAGTAAAGGCTCACAGGGCATTTGTGAACAATGAGTTCTTCGTGAAATGCGTGCTTGATGCGGCCAAAACCGTTGGTCCCAAAAACAACAAAAATTTGAAAGCGTCAGTTTATGTACGACAACAGCGATACGTCGAACAAAGGACACAGAAGACAGTTTGTGTGACCACTTGTTGTGAAATGCAAGCAATTTGACTGGTATTGTGTCACACTACGTGAGAACACAGACTTCCTGACAATGCACACATGCTTTTTTTGTTCATCTATGGTGTTGTTGACGAATTCTGTACAACACAGGAACTGCTTTTGCGCGATTCATGGAATGACACCATAACAGGAGAAAGTTTTGTCATTGAAGTTAGAAGGATGTGATCTTTCGCGAGGAATTCTGAGGAGCCCTTCTAGTAACCAATTTCCAAAGTTTTCCAGCAAAAGTACTAAGCTTCTGAACAGTATCCAGCAAACTGCTCATGAAATACGTGCGGAGCACGAAGTCACACTTATTTTGGAATCATATGCGAGGAAGCGCAGTGGAAGTTGTATTGCACATTAACCATATTGTACATAGTGTCTTAAAAAGTTGTGCACTTCATTAGCGCGGGAGTGTTCAACTACCGGCAGCGTATCTCAATTTTAGTGGATACTGAAACGGATCATAAACATGTAGAGTAGCACATAAATATTCGGTGTGTCATCTTAGGAAAAACTGCTAGGATAGTGTGGCAACTGCGACATGAAACAGTTGTGTACGAGTATTTGGGAATAAAGTGAACAGACAACTATTTCCGCCAGGTTTCTGATTTCCAGGGGCGTACTGAGTTTTGCCTTTCTTGTTAGTGTCTACCATTTCATTAAACTGAATTTGACTATGCAAGGCATACTCTTATCCAAGAGTTACATTTCACCGTGGACTTATTGACAGAAAACTTTAGAGCTTTTGCGAACAAGTGAACTAAGTAAATACAACATTTCCCCTTTCTTAATTTAACGACGGTTGGTGCCTGTGAAATAGGGAAGTAGAGAGAAACGTGGAACGGTCTTCGAGAGATTTGGAGACGATTTAGGGTTTTCCGAAAATTGCAAAGCAAGTTTCAAAACATCGTCGAATCCTTTTACCCTAAAAGTGGAACGTGTGGTTCACGTAGTGTTTTAATTGTTATTTGCCTTTTCAAATATTTTATATAGAAGTTGAGTATCGATTTTTATGTATATGCCAGCCACTTCTGTCGCAGTTTCACCTGCAAAGTTTGGTTACTAACAGAGTCCAGTGCTAGATAGGGGAATAAGCTGTACCATCTATTTCAAAATGACATCGTGATCGCGGTTGTATATATTTTCGTGTAACACGAAAGGTGATAAAACGGTTCCGCGTGAACGCCCTTGCCCCGTCAGAAACCCGTGCACACAAACGTCCGCGATCTGGACGGACGAAGAACCTTTTCGTACTGATAGTGACTGCAACGAAACCGTACTTCACGTAAGGTTACAGAAGCTGGAGTTTCACTACTGTCAAACAGCTGTTGAGGCAGCACACGGTCCATGTCTCAGATGAAATGTTGGTTTCCAACATTTCCTGCGTATTTCCTATTGAAATTGCTTTATACGGCCGAAGAACACCTTTACAAAGATGTTCTGATAGCACTTGTTGGGGGTGTAGTCGGAATAATACGAAGGTGTGTGATCAGGCTGTCTCTTGTATGTAGCTATCGTAGTACAGAACTGTTTCATCACTGGGGACAGTATATGTCTCCACATACTTCCCTTCTGTCGATAATAAAGTAAATTAATTCGTGGAAGAAGTCTGCGGTCATTGCGAACTCTTGAAAACAACTCAGTGTAGAGCGCTTAGCGATTATTAAAAATTTATTACGTTATTTCATAACATGTTTCTGATTCGTCCATCATCAGATCATAGCCTAGAAGTTGTGAAATAAACTTCAGTAGCAGTGTTCAGTTTAAACTCTAGCGAAGCGGAGTGTCAACTGCTAGCCGACTCTGATGCTTCATCTGTAGATTGGACTATGTCAGCTTAACATATTCAGGTTAACTTCCTAGTAACAGCTTGTTTAGTACCGACGAAAGCAACAGGTAGTTACAAATATGAGATAACGAACGATGTGTGGCGCAAGCTATTCGCAGATCACGCACGCCAGCTACATGTCCGTTAGCGTCAGTCGACTACTGTACGTTATTGCGGCACGAAATTAGCAGTCTGCAAAATTACTGTTCCCAAGTGCAGTTCAACTGCTCCGATTAGAATCTGTGGGATACGGGAAATACTGAAAAATTAATTATCACTTTTAATGTCTAGCACATTAACAAATACGTCGCCATTTTAAAATTTGTGGAAATTTGAATATTTAACTTAATAACTGATTATAATCAGTTAGCTTTTGGTGGCAGTCTCCCGCAACAAGTACTGAAATTATTCGTTACAAGACAGTAAATTTGCATACTCTACTGGGTTTACTATACTCTGGCACGCCAACGAAATTGAGCACATTGCTACAACATTAATTACAGCTCTTATCTAGGAACCGAGTGGAGGCAAATATACGTAGTAAATCCATAATATGAGTATCTGTAATAAGAAGTTAGGCAAGGCAGATAAGCGAGTTATAGAAAGTGTAAATTATTGACCGTCCATTTCGGAAACAGGCAAAAAGGCCGCTGAACATTTCACGACATCAGTACTAGATTTCGAGATACAACTTAGCAAGATGAAGTGGAACTGGAATTCTATCTAATACAGCGTGTTTTCAATATATAGTTTTAGTTTGGGTAATAAGAAAATTAGACAGTGATGTAGAAAATGGCGCAGCAAATTCTTGGGAAAAACTGTTGTTGAACATTACGTGAAACCCATGGAGAAGAGTACCTGGAATGTGGAACAGTTACGGACATATATTTCATTTAGGTGAAATCAAATTGCTTACCTTCATGAAAGATTATCCTTTTACAGTGCTGGTATCAATTATATTACTACTTAATGCATTAATTTTCGAAGATTCTCTGAAGATACTGTTAAATGACGTACAAGGACTTGCGCAACAGCAAGGTCTTTTATTCATGAATGAAAGCTTGACATACAGCTTGGAGATAACTTAGCGACAACTGAATTATTATTATTATATTTTTTATTAAAGTCCTTCGTAGAGTTTTTTTTGTAGTGATTACTGATTTCATTTAATTTCTGAACATCTTCAGATCCATTGAAGTTGCTTAGCAACATTTCAGTTTTGTGTGCTGCGTGCTGCTTCCGTAAGGCACTAATAATTCATCCCTAACATTCACAAGATTACCTATAAGACATTTAATATATTCCGACAAGTTTTTGAATTCATGTGTACCATTGTATCTGAATCCTTTCTCTACTAATGTTAAACATTTGAAGCCTGTGTCGAAGTTATTTTCGGTCTTAGAAGACATTCATGTTTTAAAATATGTTTTGAGAAAACAAGAAATATAGGTAAGGTCAGGGAACATCAGTGAACTTACACAATCTGAAACAACAATGTTTAACCGTTTAAAATTTTGCATAACGAAAAGAATCGCGATGCGCCTCTACTCCATGTTGAAGGAGGGGCGCACTATTCTAGAAAATGTATAAGAAATATGAAACAAAATTTGAAAGTCTGTGCTCTTCGGGCCAACGATAGTTGATACCAGAGCACGTTGCAACATATAGGAGTTACTTGGAGATAATTTGGAAATTTCGTCTAATACAAATCCATCGTGAAGTTCCGTATGAGTAAACTGTGCTCTGTATATTCAAGTAATTTACAGAAATGGGTTTGTTTGACTACCATCAATAGGCCTGGGAATTGCGCATGTATGTATTTGTCTGAGACATGATAAGAGAATCTTAGTCACTACAAGCAGCTGGTTTTATCGATAACCGAAGAGTAACATATCCTGACAAAAGATTTCTATTTACACACTTGCATAACAGCTGAAGGGGCTGCTGTAGATAGAGGTTTTTCACAAATAAAATACGCCGGATCATAAGCGCAACAAGACAAGATTTCTAGGAAAAGTAAGACATACTATTACAGCAAATAAAAGTTAGTACCATGAAGTAATATCACAAATTTTTTGATACAGTTACATAAAATGAGTGCTAAGTGTTTATGATTTCAGCAATGCGGTGCCATCGTCTCAAAACTCTTGGGACAGCCACCTTGTCGTATGACGAGTTTCCAAGCTGGTCCGTTTCATTCCCTTGTGACAAAACAGATCAACTTGATCTTTTCAGGTGTTCCTCCATGGCTGTCAAGTAGATAGCAGATTTGCGCAAAAAAACTTCAAGCTTTGATCAAGTGCAAGCTAGAGATGTGAATCACAATCCGCAATATCGATGAACAAGTGTGTGAAAGAATGCTGAGAAATTCCATGTACTGCATTTGGACCTAGTTTGTGGGATTTGTATTACAAATATTCCTTTTTCTTTCTGTACGGGAATATTATAATAACCCGATAAGACTAATTAGGTACGTTGTGTTATAGTTACATCGATTTAAACACTATCAAAACTGGTGAATTTCCCGAATAATCTAAGCAAACAGTTTGCGATGGAAAACGTATATGTACCTAAGAAATCTATTCAGTCCATCATCTGAAATTAAGGTCTACGTTTTCTCACGTATCCGGTGTCGTAACAGAACCTAATACTTTTTTTTTTCACGCTGTATGCTTCCACAGTCTATTCTCGATGTAGACTAGCGACCATTCGTCAGCGAATTATTTTGAAGCAATAGCAGATTCATAGCAGAGTGGTATGATGACTAATATCTTGTCATGATTCTGAAAAATTCCACGGTTTTTTGCTGGGCTTCGTAACCCAAGTTCTGCAAATGATTCTGAAAAATTCCACAATTTTTTGCTGGACTTTGTAACTCATGGTTTGCGAGCCGTATCTTGTGTGGCAGAACATACAGTTAGCGTGTGAAGAGTGGTTTACAATGTTTGACGGGGCTCACACCAGTCGCAGAGCAAGGAGTTCTTTATGGGATTCTTCCGTGACGACGGCGATACCTGATTTTCCGGTGCAATCAAAAATGGTTCAAATGGCTCTGAGCACTATGGGACTTAACATCTGTGGTCATCAATCCCCTAGAACTTAGAACTATTTAAACCTAACTAACCTAAGGACATCACACACATCCATGCCCGAGGTAGGATTCGAACCTGCGACCGTATCGTCGCGCGGTTCCAGACTGAACAGCCTAAAACCGTTCAGCCACAGCGGCCGGCCCGGTGCAATTCATTCGGCTATTGACGGTCTCTCTAAGTTAGGATTCTTGGTTGCCCTAGTTACGTTTGGACCGAGGATGTTACACAGTTTCTAGTTATGTGTACTAAGTAACAAACAGCTGTTTTTCTTCATTTTAAAGAACTATCAGAAGACCTGTTTGGCATCAGATGCTTGTAAATGTCTAACTGCAATAGTATAGGAAAGAACAGAAACTGAGAAAAGATTAAGGAGTCTTTTCTACCTAGAAAAAGATATCAACTTGGTTAGACTAGATAAGTATTTATATTCTAAGAATAAAGGTAATTTCCAGGGTACCCATAGGAAGTGCGATAGGAGCATTACTGTTTACGATGGTTATAAATGATCTAGTAGAAAGCGTCAGTACTTCTTTAAGATTTTTCGCAGATGATGCGGTCGTGAATATGAAAGTAGAAACGCCAGAAGACAATTGCACTGTTGATGACAAATTGCTGGAAACAGTAGCCACCATCCAGAGCGACTTGAAGTGGAATTACCACTTAACACAAACAGCAGGAAAAGCAGACGCCGGAATTAATATTCATAGAAAGAATATTAAGAAAATGTAACTCATCCACCGATTCTTGAATATCATTCGTCACTCTGGGATCCTTACCAGGTGGGACGGACAGAAGACACAGAGGAAACTGAATGAATACCGGCGTGTTTCGCCACGGATTCGTATGGTCAGC
Source organism: Schistocerca americana (assembly GCF_021461395.2). Taxonomy (NCBI): domain Eukaryota; kingdom Metazoa; phylum Arthropoda; class Insecta; order Orthoptera; family Acrididae; genus Schistocerca; species Schistocerca americana. The sequence continues at coordinate 532,786,603 of NC_060122.1, forward strand.
ACGAGAGCGTTACACAGATGCTCAACAAGCTACAGTGGCAGACGGTACAAGAGAGGCGGAGATGTCCCTTATTGAGGCTTAGTGAGGGCACTTTCCGGGAAGAGTCGGACAACATATTACCTTAGCCCACATACATCTCACGGAATGATCACGACGAGAAAATTCGAGAAGTTAGAGCTAATAAAGAGGTTTATCGTTCTCCCAACGTGCCATTCACGAGTGGAACGGCGTAGAGGTGAACAGTTAATGGTACCAGAAGTATCCTCCACCACACTCCACCACGTGGCATGCGGATTACAGATGTACAGGGAATCGGGTACAGAAAAAGGCGATTGATTTCCAATATCAACAAGCACCAAAGAAACCAACTGGGAATTACAAAAGTGGAAACGAGGGAAATTCTTGTTAGGAAAAATTTAAGAGAGGTTTGCAATTAGTCGCTGAGTGTTTGTGGAATAAACAAAGAAATCAAAGGAAATAAATTACAACTTAAAAAAATATTAAGGGGAAAAATATCAGTGATAAGATTCGCAAAGGTCTGACCCTTCTGGTCGTAAGTAAGGAAGGTTTAAAGAAAGGTTTTAACAGAAGAACAGCTCATTTAGCACCGAGTTTGGCTTGCACATAAACAGAGCAGGAATGAAAACGATTGATAGTCTTATAAAGATTAATCTGTGTGTTCATAAGCACGAAAACTGCCAGTATATAACAGAATAAGTGAGAGAATTCTGCCCTCTAGGATCCACAGTCAACCGCGTGTGATAGCCGCGTGGTGTAGGGCGCCTTGTCACGTTCCCGCGGCTTCCTCCGTCGGAGCTTCGAGTCCTCCCTCTGGCATGGGTGTGTGTGCGTTGTTCTTAGCGCAAGTTAGTTTAAGTTAGATTAAATAGATTGTAAGCTTAGAGGCCGATGACCTCAGCAGGTCGTCCCAGTGGACCTTACCAGAATACATACACAAAAATAAAAGAATCCACGACCACACAAACTGGCCTAGCAAGGAATAAACCTCAGCTCGAAAGACTGGCCAGTATAAAAATCATTTACAAATCTGGAGATATGTTTGTTCTCCTACCTAACAACATCATTTATCTGCAAAATTCAGTGTTTGTGTTCAGTCGATATCTGCGAGCTAACGGATCTAACGACAACAATTGTTCAATTGTTCAGTTGTGTGTGAAATCTTATGGGACTTAACTGCTAAGATCATCAGTCCCTAAGCTTACACACTACTTAACCTAAATTATCCTAAGGACAAACACACACACCCATGCCCGAGGGAGGACTCGAACCTCCGCCGGGACCAGCCGCACAGTCCATGACTGCAGCGCCTTAGACCGCACGGCTAATCCCGCACGGCTAACGACAACAGAAGCACACTTAGTTGAAGAAATAATATCGTGTAACAGATATAAAACGCCTTATTTGGCAAGAGCTAACATTTCCTTGAAACAATAGCGTTATCGCATGCAGTATCTAAGGCATCTTATTCCTCAAAATAGAATGTGCTGTGATATCGTATGTTCTTCCTTGTTCTTTATCGTATTGGATTGTGGAGTTTTTATGGACTAAAATATAATGGAATCAAACAGAAAACTTCCTCGACATAGGCAGCATTTGGATACGCTACATTTTCTTTTTCATCCACCTTGAAGCAGTCCAGTATCGAAAGCTACATTGATAATGCTACGAAATAATGCAACAAGAATATAAACTTCATAGGCAGATCTTTGCACAAACATTTTAACATAGTTCTGTATCTCAGAGCAAAAATTGTTTGTTTCTGGATTAAAGAGTGAAGGTGAATGAAGAAATATAGATTATATAATGTGAACTGCGTTTGACAGTTTTTAACAGTACCAAATGAACAAGATTTCTGGCACAGAGTTTGTAGTGTCCAGAGACTGTCAGCTTTAGGTTGTCTTTGGTGACAATATCTGTAGCGCAATTCTTTTTGGGAAAATATTCTTCAACGGCCGGAGTCTAAAAAGCGATACACCTCTCTGACCATATAAAAACCTCTTCATGTTCGTTTTAATCATATTTTCTGTTTTTTCTCACTGGATAATGGATCTTCTGTAGACACATTGCTGCCAGTTTCTTTGCAACCTGAGGACCAAACGACCCCTGTTTCTCCTGCAAACAAATGTAAAGCTTCTTCGCTAGTTTACGACGGACATATCCAACGTCAACTGCGTACCTGTTTGTGGACCTATGAACAGACTATATCATCCGTTGAATTTTCCCCTCTGTGCAGTAGTGTTGAAGTCACTATTCTACACGCTAATGAACATCTTGACATCTGCTACAATGTTCCTAATATCTGCGTAATAATACGGCATTCTTAAATCACTTTGTGAGCCATGATCACAGTTATATGTCTGGACCAAATGTTACACCCATCTCCGAAGGAGGTGAATGAACATTTGAAATTTTCCAGGGCAACCGATCTAGCAGCTTCCAGAAGCCACATTTGAATGTCCCAGTAGTGGACTAGCTCCGTAAAACTGTGTTCCTACAGACTCTATTTAGATGTTTTATTTCGCATGAATTTATCTCGATCTTGCGTGTCACATAATCTAAAATTACCTTGCATTTAGACTTCCACCGAATGCATCTACAACGGCTCTTATACATTGACGTGACAAAAATCATGGGGTAACGATATGCATATGTACAGATGGCAGCACAGTCGCTTCACAAGTTACGAAAAGGCAGTGAATTGACGGAGCTATGATTTGTATTCAGGCGGTTAATGTGAAAACGTGTCCGACGTGATTATGGCGCACGTCAGGAACTGACAGACTTTGAAAGCGGAATGGTAGATGAAGCTACACGCATGGTACAGTCATACTTAAAAGTATCCGAACGACCTGAATTGCATTTCGCCTGATTAGCATGCAACCCACATAACGCACCTGTCTAGCAGGTCCTCTAATCGCTCCTCGGTACAGTCGTTTGACTATTGAAAAAGGTTCCAAGTCACCACTAGAAAACATTGCTCTGTATCGCAGTAACTCAAGATGTAAAGTAATACCATGATGCTACAAATATCAGGGAACACCTTATCGCAGATAAGACTGTCCTTAATGCTTGAAACCTTACATTTATTACAATAAATGACATACCTGAAATGTTACCACTCTCATTATTACGTCAGATAGGTAACGCACGTAGTAAGTTCGTCGTATTCATGATTTCCTCTTCAAAGTAACATACAGTACTTATTATGTAACACAAAATGACATTAAAAATTTAAGTTATCCACGAGCAGCTAGTTGAGAATATGTATGAACTTCAAATGACACGACGAACCGTCTCGTTCTGCATATGGATTCAAACCCAGGTCAGGCAGACTAAGCAAAGATTTCGTGACTGACACAAACTAACAGTCATTCCTGATTAGAGAGTGATATACCTCGATTTTAGACAGTATCAGTTAGCAAATATCAACTTTAAATTACATAACGCAAAAATTTTTAAATGACGCGAATTCCTCGCCAGCATCTCTTGTCCCTGTTAACGAACTACGAGAGATGTTAAATATTGCTTCTTCACAAGTAACTTACTTGAAATGCCGTGAGGTAAAGCTTTGTGTTCGACAGGGATTCGAACACAGAACCTAATCGGATTGATATCGGAACACAACCAACTGTGACATGTCGGATTTCCTTGGGAGTAGCTAGATGTTTTAACTGAAATGACGAGACGAAACATTAATTTTCTCCTTCCTAGGATTCCAACCCAGCACCTATCGCTGTTATATTCTAGAGAAAACGAACCTTAAATATGGGTTTGTTGCACCAGCAGCGACATGTGAGCATGTTTGAACTAGAAATAATATGACGAAGAGTTCAGTGCTCACTGGGAATAGAGCCCTACACATATCGTTGTTGACTACACACAAAGAGACGTCAGCTACCGAATTTTTCTCCACCAGCAGCTCGGAATAACATCTTGAACTTACAGTGATCACGCAAATAGTTCTGTGTCCCACTGGGAGACAAAAATGTCAGATATCGTTAGTGTTGACAACGAATGAAAAAACTATTATCCACCAGCAAATAGGTGTTCTCATGCTAGAGCTTGATAATACATAACGAAATCTTTAGTGCCGGGTCAAGATTCGAACCCATTCACGCGTAATACGTGGAGATGTTGAGGAATCTGCAGTTTTGAACAAACAACAAATTGTAGCCGAGCTGTATTGTCACGAAGGGATCAAATTCCGCGTTAAGGGCGGTCTGAGTTGCATTCTCAGTTCAGAATCAATTTTATCGACATACAGAAGCTCAGATAAAAGATGGAATAAGTGTCCTGTGACCCTACATAGCGTTTGTTTCGTCACTAGAAATAAATAACTAGTATAAGTAAGGCTACTGGTGATAGAGTTTCTACATGTCGCCACTCCAGACTTTATTGTGGTTCAACCTAACGTCTACTTGGCAGAGAAGGAATATAACCACCACACTGCCGTTATATCTTCTTCACTTGGTGTAGTCAGAAGAGAATGGAATCTTTCTCTCCCTATCTAAAATCATTGACAGAAGTGGGAATCGAACCCAGACCATAGGTATAAGAACCTACCATCAGTCCAACAGAACACCAAACCCTCTTTTCCGTGACTCATTTTTCTATCGTAACGCTGTTGCGCCACACTGGATGAGAATTCTGACACACAGGCTCCCTGTAGTAAATTGCAGCATGTTCAGTAAATTCATTTACTTGGTTGACCGAATCACCATGAACTAGCGGCCTCGGCTACGCAGTGCATACATTCGACTCTATTTTGTAATCACCAAAATAAAATCACGTAACTGCCACCTACACAGCACTGCCAACAGTGTAGGATGCAGAAATTTAAATAGGAAGTGTTCCTTTCCACTTGAGCTATTCTATTGCGCTATCTGTTTGTAAAAAACGTCGTGCAGCGCAAAAGAAAAGCTGTAACTGTTTCTCTCAGAAGTCTAGACCCAGCCATTTGCATTATCTCGCAGCGCTGTGGTATGAAGAAGTTCTGGAGGAATTGTTGTTCAGCTCTGGAGCTGTTGTGGTTATGTGTCAGCTAGTAGCGTAATGGTCAGTGTCGTGTACCATAGATAAGGTGCCGCGAGTTCGAATACATTCACTGCTAAATTTTTTTAAAACGCAATTCTGCTGTCTGCTGAAGTTACCAATCTAATGGAACTTTGAACATAATTCCCTTCACTTCTCAACTCAAAATAGTCGCATGTGGAAAAAGGGCTAACTTCTGTGACATTTTGTTCTTTTCAGGTTTAATAGACAGCCAGGCAGCAGATGCATCTCGAAGCTTTTGTATTATGTATGGGGAGAGCGCATCGTGCCCAAATACGTCAGAAAAGTTAACTATTGTTTCAACAACACTAAAGGAAACCTTACGAAAATTGTGCACTGTATTATAAGAAATGAAATTAAATTACCCACGATAACCTTACGACGAAGGTCTGTTTTAATAAAACTGAGTATCTGTACACAAACATGCCTCTATCGACACGAATTACTAAAATACTACTCACTTAGATTTTGATTGGGTCTGTGTTTAATTGGTATACTGTGTCATACTCAAGAGGTATGCAAATGTGGCATTTCATAAATATAGTTATGTATTTCTAGAAACCCAAAATTTGCTTGTCAGCAGCGAAAAGTGGCGTTACCCGTTGTGCAGCATTGTGAGTTTTTCACCATTGCACTATGAGCCGAAAGTATGTTCTTGCGATTTCCTTATCGATGTTTGATCTGACTGCTTGTAGCTCTTTCACAGAAGGGATAAAAACGCTACACTCAGTGAGCCTGGAACTGCAAACCATAACAGACGCTTTTCCACAGGTCAGCACGTTACCACAGAGCTGGCGAAGAGGTATGTGGTTTAGCTTCCTCTTACAAGGCCAATAGTGGCTAGAACTCATAAACCGCTATTTCCTGGGCTGAAAAGAGTAAGTTTACAATCTTTTGTTACACCTCAAGCGATAATAACTGAGATTATTCAATGTAAATGACAGGTAAAATCAAATGAACTTTGAGGCTTAATTCCGTGCACACAAGGAAGTAACTCGTCGACCGCAGAGTTGCCAAACATACGTTGCCTTGTTGCCAAATCTCAGTTACAGTACCAGCAGGAAGAAGACGAACCGATGTGATCCTACAGAAGGATGGGAAGTGACCATAGCTGGTGTCTCCAAATCGCAGCTGCTACGGCCTGGAATACGTAATGCGACTGATTCGCATCTCTGTAACTAGGTTTAGGTACTAGAGCGTAGTTACTAAAAATATTCATAATTGACTGCAAACTAAGCATCATAAATCAGTAACTCTCATAGTTGTTTTTATAGTTCTTTCGTAAGTGTACACAAAACTAAGAAACTCATTCACAGGCGTTTTCGTGCCTCGCCGGTAGTCGAGCACAACAAACAAATAAAAATAAAAAAAATGTGTGTGTGTGATAGAGTGTGTGTGTATGTGTGTGTGTGTGTGTGAGAGAGAGAGAGAGAGAGAGAGAGAAATAAAAAGAATGAGAGGGAGAGTGTGTAAAAAATTGTTGCAAAGAAATTGAATCATGGTAAGAAACGAAATCTTTCATTTAATATGACACGTTCCACATCATTACGAAATGTCGTATTCATGATATATGGAACAAGAATTAATCTAATCTAATATAATCTAATCACATCATATTGATGACAAGCGATGAAGAATCATGAATTACCGAAATTTTTGCCAATGTTTTCGAACTAAGAAATTTGCTCAGTTTGTGAAAATTCAAAACGGCTTTACTTCGAGCCTATGATGCCTAGAAGAGTCTTTACATCTTGCTGACGTCAGAAAAGCATAATCTCAGCGTCAGAAGCTTGCTTCTACTTAACCATTTAATAGACTCGCATTTTTTCCACCGTGACTAATTTTGTAAGCTAAGCACATCATCCGTTTCATCACACCCCTGAAGCTGGGAAATGTGGCCACAAAGGTCTGGTGGAACGAATTATCACAGGTGCACTGCTTGGGTTCAGGAATTTACTTTTAAGAGGCAGAAACAGATTTATTTTACACCTCTGGTAACCTCAAGAGAAAGACGTAATAACCCATAATCCGCATTAAACATCACGTTCCTTCATTACCAACTGGGCAGAGCCGGTTTACGTTGGGAAATGACACAGCAGAAGTCACGGCAAACAGAAATACAGTCGCCAGTAAACTTACTTACATTAGAAAATTTTATTTTCTTTGATGAACCGATAGTCATTTAAAGGATCAGGTCTCTTATTTTACTTGTACTTGATTTAACTAGAGACGCTGAAAAATTTGGTGCTGGACTGTGATTCGAATTCGTATCTCCTCTGTCGAGGATCTGAATCTCTCAGAGCGGTGTAGTTCAATCATTTCGTTTCTTTTCCCAAGACTGCAATCTTCTCTAGGTCAGCTCCAAAGGATCCAGTACAAAAAAATTCGTAATTTCTTTTCAAGCCATACCAAGTGCACACCCACCTGCTAGTGAAAATTAACATTTATTTTTAATGTCTGTTCATGTGTTGCCAACAATCGCAATAGGTGGCGTTATTTCTGGTCAAAAACGCACACATCTCACTGTTGGTGAGTAAGCAACTGATACTTAAGCTATATTCATGGATGCACGGTAGGTGTGCAGTTCGATTGTCGCTCAGGCACAAAAGTTCGTATCCTTATTTTAGATTCAAACACCTAGCAGCTCGTAAGAAAAAACGATACGTAACATTTGATGTTTCTTAGTCAACAATTCGATTACGTGTTGGGTTCGTATCTCCATCACAGAACTTAACTTCATGCACTTCATCTTTAAATGCATGCACACTTTGTTACTTCAGAATGGAGGTATATCAGACATCTTTCGTGGTTAGCCAACACGGACGAAAGGGTCTTGATAGCAGTCCCGGTTTATTACAGAAATTGTCGTCTTTTATTTTCAAGTTTAGATTTGGTTACTGGTATTGGCAAAAATTTCGGTAATTCATGATTCTTCATCGCTAGTCATCAATATGATGTGATGTCCGCCCCAGTAGCTGAGTGGTCAGCGTGACGGATTGCCGTCCTCTGGGCCCGGGTTCGATTCCCGGCTGGGTCGGGGATTTTCTCCGCTCAGGGACTGGGTGTTGTGTTGTGTTCATCATCATTTCATCCCCATCCGGCGTGCAGGTCGCCCAATGTGGCGCCGAATGTAATAAGACCTGCGATATGGCGGCCGGACCTGCCCCGCGAGGGGCCTCCCGGCCATTGACGCCAAACGCTCATTTCCATTTCCAATATGATGTGATTAGATTAGATTAGATTAGATTAATTCTTGTTCCATATATCATGAATACGACATTTCGTAATGATGTGGAACGTGTCATATTAAATGAAAGATTTCTTTACGTACCATGATTCAATTTCTTTGCAACAATTTTTTACACACTCTCCCTCTCATTCTTTTTATTTCTCTCTCTCTCTCTCTCACACACACACACACACACTCTCTATCACACACACACATTTTTTTTATTTTTATTTGTTTGTTGTGCTCGACTACCGGCGAGGCACGAAAACGCCTGTGAATGAGTTTCTTAGTTTTGTGTACACTTACGAAAGAAATATAAAAACAACTATGAGAGTTACTGATTTATGATGCTTAGTTTGCAGTCAATTATGAATATTTTTAGTAACTACGCTCTAGTACCTAAACCTAGTTACAGAGAGGCGAATCAGTCGCATTACGTATTCCAGGCCGTAGCAGCTGCGATTTGGAGACACCAGCTATGGTCACTTCCCATCCTTCTGTAGGATCACATCGGTTCGTCTTCTTCCTGCTGGTACTGTAACTGAGATTTGGCAACAAGGCAACGTATGTTTGGCAACTCTGCGGTCGACGAGTTACTTCCTTGTGTGCACGGAATTAAGCCTCAAAGTTCATTTGATTTTACCTGTCATTTACATTGAATAATCTCAGTTATTATCGCTTGAGGTGTAACAAAAGATTGTAAACTTACTCTTTTCAGCCCAGGAAATAGCGGTTTATGAGTTCTAGCCACTATTGGCCTTGTAAGAGGAAGCTAAACCACATACCTCTTCGCCAGCTCTGTGGTAACGTGCTGACCTGTGGAAAAGCGTCTGTTATGGTTTGCAGTTCCAGGCTCACTGAGTGTAGCGTTTTTATCCCTTCTGTGAAAGAGCTACAAGCAGTCAGATCAAACATCGATAAGGAAATCGCAAGAACATACTTTAGGCTCATAGTGCAATGGTGAAAAACTCACAATGCTGCACAACAGGTAACGCCACTTTTCGCTGGTGACAAGCAAATTTTGGGTTTCTAGAAATACATAACTATATTTATGAAATGCCACATTTGCATACCTCTTGAGTATGACACAGTATACCAATTAAACACAGACCCAATCAAAATCTAAGTGAGTAGTATTTTAGTAATTCGTGTCGATAGAGGCATGCTTGTGTACAGATACTCAGTTTTATTAAAACAGACCTTCGTCGTAAGGTTATCGTGGGTAGTTTTATTTCGTTTCTTATAATACAGTGCACAATTTTCGTAAGGTTTCCTTTGGTGTTGTTGAAACAATAGTTAACTTTTCTGACGTATTTGGGCACGATGCGCTCTCCCCATACATAATACAAAAGCTTCGAGATGCATCTGCTGCCTGGCTGTCTATTAAACCTGAAAAGAACAAAATGTCACAGAAGTTAGCCCTTTTTCCACATGCGACTATTTTGAGTTGAGAAGTGAAGGGAATTATGTTCAAAGTTCCATTAGATTGGTAACTTCAGCAGACAGCAGAATTGCGTTTTAAAAAAATTTAGCAGTGAATGTATTCGAACTCGCGGCACCTTATCTATGGTACACGACACTGACCATTACGCTACTAGCTGACACATAACCACAACAGCTCCAGAGCTGAACAACAATTCCTCCAGAACTTCTTCATACCACAGCGCTGCGAGATAATGCAAATGGCTGGGTCTAGACTTCTGAGAGAAACAGTTACAGCTTTTCTTTTGCGCTGCACGACGTTTTTTACAAACAGATAGCGCAATAGAATAGCTCAAGTGGAAAGGAACACTTCCTATTTAAATTTCTGCATCCTACACTGTTGGCAGTGCTGTGTAGGTGGCAGTTACGTGATTTTATTTTGGTGATTACAAAATAGAGTCGAATGTATGCACTGCGTAGCCGAGGCCGCTAGTTCATGGTGATTCGGTCAACCAAGTAAATGAATTTACTGAACATGCTGCAATTTACTACAGGGAGCCTGTGTGTCAGAATTCTCATCCAGTGTGGCGCAACGGCGTTACGATAGAAAAATGAGTCACGGAAAAGAGGGTTTGGTGGTCTGTTGGACTGATGGTAGGTTCTTATACCTATGTGTGGTGGTTATATTCCTTCTCTGCCAAGTAGACGTTAGGTTGAACCACAATAAAGTATGGAGTGGCGACATGTAGAAACTCTATCACCAGTAGCCTTACTTATACTAGTTATTTATTTCTAGTGACGAAACAAACGCTATGTAGGGTCACAGGACACTTATTCCATCTTTTATCTGAGCTTCTGCATGAAGATAAAATTGGTTCTGAACTGAGAATGCAACTCAGACCGCCCTTAACGCGGAATTTGATCCCTTTGTGACAATACAGCTCGGCTACAATTTGTTGTTTGTTCAAAACTGCAGATTCCTCAACATCTCCACGTATTACGCGTGAATGGGTTCGAATCTTGACCCGGCACTAAAGATTTCGTTATTTATTATCAAGCTCTAGCATGAGAACACCTATTTGCTGGTGGATAATAGTTTTTTCATTCGTTGTCAACACTAACGATATCTGACGTTTTTGTCTCCCAGTGGGACACAGAACTATTTGCGTGATCACTATAAGTTCAAGATGTTATTCCGAGCTGCTGGTGGAGAAAAATTCGGTAGCTGACGTCTCTTTGTGTGTAGTCAACAACGGTATGTGTAGGGCTCTATTCCCAGTGAGCACTGAACTCTTCGTCATATTATTTCTAGTCCAAACATGCTCACATGTCGCTGCTGGTGCAACAAACCCATATTTAAGGTTCGTTTTCTCTAGAATATAACAGCGATAGGTGCTGGGTTGGAATCCTAGGAAGGAGAAAATTAATGTTTCGTCTCGTCATTTCAGTTAAAACATCTAGCTACTCCCAAGGAAATCCGACATGTCACAGTTGGTTGTGTTTCGATATCAATCCGATTAGGTTCTGTGTTCGAATCCCTGTCGAACACAAAGCTTTACCTCACGGCATTTCAAGTAAGTTACTTGTGAAGAAGCAATATTTAACATCTCTCGTAGTTCGTTAACAGGGACAAGAGATGCTGGCGAGGAATTCGCGTCATTTAAAAATTTTTGCGTTATGTAATTTAAAGTTGATATTTGCTAACTGATACTGTCTAAAATCGAGGTATATCACTCTCTAATCAGGAATGACTGTTAGTTTGTGTCAGTCACGAAATCTTTGCTTAGTCTGCCTGACCTGGGTTTGAATCCATATGCAGAACGAGACGGTTCGTCGTGTCATTTGAAGTTCATACATATTCTCAACTAGCTGCTCGTGGATAACTTAAATTTTTAATGTCATTTTGTGTTACATAATAAGTACTGCATGTTACTTTGAAGAGGAAATCATGAATACGACGAACTTACTACGTGCGTTACCTATCTGACGTAATAATGAGAGTGGTAACATTTCAGGTATGTCATTTATTGTAATAAATGTAAGCTTACAAGCCTTAAGGACAGTCTTATCTGTGATAAGGTGTTCCCTGATATTTGTAGCATCGTGGTATTACTTTACATCTTGAGTTACTGCGATACAGAGCAGTGTTTTCTAGTGGTGACTTGTTGGAACCTTTTTCAATAGTCAAACGACTGTACCGAGGAGCGATTAGAGGACCTGCTAGACAGGTGCGTTATGTGGGTTGCATGCGAATCAGGCGAAATGCAATTCAGGTCGTTCGGATACTTTTGAGCACGACTGTACATTCCATTTCGGCATCGTTAGGGAATTTAATTTTCTGAGTTCCACAGTACCAGGAGTGTGGCGAGAATACCGAATTTCAGGCATTACCTCTCAACACAGACGACGCAGTGGCCGACGTCTCTCACTTAACAAACGAGAGTGGGAAAGTTTGCATACAGTTGTCAGTGTTAGCAGACAAGCAACATTGCGTGAAATAGGAACAGAAATCAACGTGTGACTTACGATGGACGTACCAGTTAAGACAGTGCGGCGAAATTTGTGCTTACTTGGCTATGGCAGTAGATGACCAACGCGAGTGCCTTTGTTAACAGCACGACATCGCCAGCAGCGCCGCTCCTGGTCTTGTGACCATTGCGGTTGAACCCTAGGCGACTGGAAAACCGTGGCCTGGTCAGATGAGTCCCGATTTCAGATGGTAGGAGCTGATGGTAGGGTTCGAGTGTGGCGCAGATCCCAAGAAGTCATGCACCTAGGTTGTCAACAAGGCACTCTGCAAACTGGTTGTGCTGCGTAACAATGTGCGCTATGTTTACATGAAATGGTCCAACTAAACTGATCATTGACTGGAAATGGTTATGTCCACCCACTTGGAGACCTTGACCTTTGTCACCTCGCTTACAAAAATCTTGATAAATGTTGTTAATGTGCGGTCCTCAGCATGATGTAGCAGACGTATTCAAGGTACAAGTGCCTATTCATTTTGACTCGTGATTCGTTCAGTAGCTGGACGTGATACTGCTGAAACACTAATACCCATGTGAAGTTTCTCCTCCGTCGTCAGATTCACCTTCGGTGTGTACTTATGTTAAGTCATCATAGCACTTCTGTTTTATGACGCCATGTGACAGGCAGGCAAACGACTGATCCTCCATTCCTTTTATATCCTTACTATTCAGTGTGCAACAGATTAACTGCTCTCACGGGAATAGTTGGTTTCTGCTCACTCATGTCTGCACTCCACTGCCGAGCACAGGAACAGCCCCGCTCCTAGCGTGTGTGCAGCTGCAACATGGCCACACCAGTACACTGACCTTCACATGGCACTTGTGAGCGAGCACGTAGTTTGCAAACTAAGAGGACTGACAGCTATTCAGACAGTAACAACGTTAAATTCTGAGCGCAATTCCAATTGGTTTTAGTCTTCGGATTCCGATACTTCCTTTGTAAGCAAGGGAGATAGGCTAGTAGTCTGGTGCAGATGAAGAATATAATCGTCAGCAAAGCACCTGTACTTATAATATCAAATACAAATGCAGAACAGAAGAAGTAGTTTCTAAAGCGGTAACACCTGTAGCAGTGTTAATAGAACTGAGACGTCAATAGCGTGGAAAAGGGTGAAGAAGTGACCGTTGTGTTTTCAAACGAGGTCCAACAGACGGGTATTAAAATGCACCGAAACAGATAAAATAATATGTGTCAAATGTTGGAGGCAGCAGTGAAGGAAAAACACACAGGACATTCTTTTCCGAAGAACGAACAGTTTAGGGAAGGAGGGCGTATTTCCTTTAACAGTTGTTTTTTTGAACTGCGTTGGAAATTTTATACGTGCCGTCAGAGGCTAGAGTATGCAAAGCAAATTGTCAAGGATGGCATGTGTAACAGGTATGCAGATATAAGTGATTATCTTATGGTGGGGTGAGATGGAGAGCTTCATCAAACAATTGAAACTCAGATTACTGAGTAACGAAAGGCGGGGAGGATCCTGACAACTTAATCTCGCCATGTTGTGTTAGAAAGTCACACGCGGGAGAAACAATGAAAAATGAAGTACCATTTCTTGATAGTGGCTTAAGGTAGATAAAAGAAGATTGGAAATAGAAACCGTCCTTTGTCCCATTTTCGCACAAAAAAAGTTGTCTTTGCTATTGCGTTCTCGGTACTCTGCTGCTTCTCCCTAGGCTTGATCCAGGAGGAAGTCTTCCAAACATGCTTGGGCAGATGGCATGTGATTTTTCTCCCAAAATTCCAGATATGTAAGGAGCGGTTTTTGTTGACTACAGTTGGGCTAGTTAAAGCTTAATGCCGTATTTCTGCACTTCTACTACCACAAATTAAACGTAGTGCATCAATATTAATTGCACTTGGAACAGCCGGCCGCTGTAGCCGTGCGGTTCCAGGCGCTTCAGTCCGGAACCGTGCTGCTGTTAAGGTCGCAGGTTCGAATCCTGCCTCTGGTATGGATATGTGTGATGTCCTTAGGTCAGTTAGGTTTAAATAGTTCTATGTGTAAGGGACTGATGACCTCAGACGTTAAGTCCCATAGTGATTAGAGCCACTTGAACAGAAACTTTCCTTGATATTTTGTCGAAAACCGACAATTTTTTCGGAATTTTCAAAATACAAACTGATTCTTGAGCAGAAGAAGACAGCAACTACACATTGTTGATAACGCAATTCATTTACAAAAATCGTACCGTCATCGGTTTTCCACCTCCTCTTCTTCCCTTCCTCTGTCCATTTCCCCTTCTCCCCCTCTCTCTGCTCAGCTCCTCCGGCCCGCTATCTGTGTCCATCTCGTCCTTCCCCCTCTCTGTGTATCCACCTCCTTCTCTTTCCACGTTATGACGGAAGACGAATAGGAAGTTGCTGGTTGTTAGCCCCATAGAATATATTTCCAGATTGCAAGTAATGTGTGTACAAAATTTGGTTGAGATCGATTCACAAGTTTAGGAGCGGCTTTTTACTTGTGGCTTTGCCCGGGTACCCATATGTCAAATTTATTTTAGATATATTTTGGCCGGCCGGAGTGGCCGAGTGGTTAACGGCGCTACAGTCTGGAACCGCACGACCGCTACGGTCGCAGGTTCGAATCCTGCCTCGGGCATGGATGTGTGTGATGTCCTTAGGTTAGTTAGGTTTAAGTAGTTCTAAGTTCTAGGGGACTTATGACCACAGCAGTTGAATCCCATAGTGCTCAGAGCCATTTGAACAATTTTTTAGATATATTTAACATATTTCACACGTATTTGTGCACATATTTAATCTGTATCTCTAGCGAATTTGGCCCAGCAGTTTAATTACCGCGGAGCTCGGTGTTTACGAGGTTATATCTCTTGAACTATGTGTTGTGCAAAGATACTGATACATCCAGTGGTATGTATGGATACAGCCTGAAAAATGTCTCGCGACTGGAATTAGCAACAAAGAAGTAAAAAATTTAAACGTCATGCCTGATGCGACAGTTTTTCACACATATCAGTGTTTATGTCGTAATAGTTCCTGAACTATTTCTCATACAATGATACAGATTTCCTGGTACATTCAGTGGCATTTCTCCGCAGAACATGACGCGAATACAGTTAATCGTAAACCAGTAATACATTGAAACGTCATGCCTCAAGCGTCAGTTCTTCTGCATGAAGAACGAAAATGTTGTAAGCGACCAACTTTTTTCCTTTCATGGGTTGGTGGGGGTCATTAACGAGAAAAAGTTATGTAAATGTTTTAAATTATGTACAACGTTTGTTACTATACACAGAGTGCTCTCATAGTCGAATACTGCATGAAAAATTCTGGGAATTCGCGCATCTCGGGCTACACTCCTTTCTCACCACACCTTTTTGATAGTTATATGGTTCTCACCCCCACAACGATTCTTTCGAGACGCAAGGGATTTGTGTAATCCCCAAGTTTGGTTGAAGTCTGTGCAGTGGTTTAGAGGGAGATGCGGAACATAATATTTACATACAAACATTGATTTTTTAAATATGTGTTGATGTGTGTAGAAACATAGCCCCTTTTTTTCTCGCATTCTCCTGACAAACATGAGGTTTGGTACTTGGAAGTTTTTACATTGCCGTTCTTCAAATATTCTTTATACAAGAACGAATTAGTGAAACATAGCCCAGCTGCGTTTGTTTGCACACACAGTAAGACAACAGCGGCAGATAGAACGTGTGGTCGTGTCTCGTTGGCTCCTGACGAAGATCACGTGCTGGCTTGCGCTGCTGCACTCGTGCAGCTAAACCCGGTGAAGGGCTTAGCGGGATCTCTGGGGGCAAGAGGAAGGCCCCTTGAGGCCTGGCCAAGTTTGCCGGCCATAAGTCGCCTGCAGCGGACAGCCGGCAGGAGGAAAGAGGGCACCGGAAATGGAATCTGGGAGCGGCGGCGCCGGCGGCAGCGGCAGCGGCGGCGGAATGAGGCCACGCAGCAGGGTGCGGGCTGCCAACGTCGGGGATCACGGGGAGAGGAGTCGCCAGCTCATTTGGCCCTCGTACACAGCGGCAGCGACCACACCAAAACACAGAGCAGGGATGTGACGAGATGTCACGACGCTGCTTACGGCTGTTTCGCGACAGCGTTTATAACTTGTGACAGTGACGTTCGATATCTTGCTTGAACGTTAACCCTAGATTACTAAACTCTGTTGCATTTGCGATTGCATCAGGGTATTCGTTTGATATGTAACATTCCATTTGAAATCTAGTAATGGTAATTAACTACTGCATAACTTATAAATTGTGACTTCTTTTGTATAAAATGTGGGATAGTAAACTTTATGATGGTTTAGCGCCAATGTAACATTTTCCCCCTTTAGTGTTCTGGGGTAAAAGCGTCTTAAATTCTCGAAAGTTATTACGTTGTCTTCTTTTAGATCATCCCTCAGGTCGGCCGTTGTGGCCGAGCGGTTATAGGCGCTTCAGTCCGGAACCAAGCGGCTGCTACGGTCGCATTTTCGAATCCTGCCTCGGGCATGGATGTGTGTGAGGTCCTTAGGTTAGTTAGGTTTAAGTAGTTCTAAGTCTAGGGGACTGATGAACTCAGATGTTAAATCCCATAGTGCTCAGAGCCATTTGATCATCCCTCAAGTGTTAGGAAATATATCCACCAGATATCAACAAATAATTATTTAAATAAAAATAAATTTTTAATATAATACGTTTCGAAATTGGGCTAATAAATATAAAATACTTTTTCTTAGTCCCGTTCAGTTCCTGGCGCCATACAGATGGTTCTGAAAATTGATGCTTGTGACTTCTTTATAGGTTCAATACTTGTAAGATTTATAAGAAAAACGTTCGCCTCCTAACTGTCCTCTGCTGCATGCACTCCATGTTTTTAGTTGTAAGTCTTATAAGTATTGCCGTAGGCCTAGTTATTAAAAATTCGCAAGCACACGTTTTCTGTATTGGGTTAGCCATCTCTATAGGTGCTAGGAAAAACTATTGTACTTCTTAGTCCGATTTAAAATTGTGTTACATTAAAAATTTATTTTCATTTAAGTAATTATTTTCTGCTTTCTGAGCTTGTGAAATTTGTCAACGGATTTTAAACCTTTTTATATGCCCTCGCATTCGAGAGGACGACGGTTCAAACCACGTCCGGCCTCCAGATATAGGTTTCCCGTGATTTCCCTAAATGGCATCAGGTAAATGCCAGGATGGTTCCTTCGCAAGTGCACGGCTGACTTCCTTCCCCATCCTTCCCTAATCTGATGGTCCGGATGACCTCGCTGTTTGCTGCCCTCCCCGAAATCGACCAACCCACCAATTTCTCTCTGTCCATCTCTTCTTGCCCCCCGCCACCCTGCTCAGCAGTTTCCATCCACTCACATATTGCCTGGTCCGGAACACATTCGGCTGCCACTTTTATGACACATGGGTCCTGTGGGGCAGACGAAATGTCAGGCATTACTAACCTTCCTCACCGAAGGCCCACCCCTATCCCTACCCTACCGAAAACAGCGACAAGGAAGCGAATTGATATTGCATTGTCATCCAGTTCTATGTTTATAATTTCAAGTGTTTAGCTCATCAGGAAGTTAATTTAAAATCAGCTGCAAAATCTGTACTGAATAGACAGACAGACAAGAAAGCGAGCTAGTACAAAAGTCTTAAAGTAGCATATGCATCCGCACCGCATCTGCAGTTCCCTTACCTAGAACTTATATTCGCATCTGCAGATATTAAAATATTGGAAACCGCTTTAACCCATTCGGTAGCCGGATCTATAACGGCAAGCTTGTACCTGGCCTGAATTTTCATCTGCTGAATTCGTACTCGTAATTCGCAATAGTCTAGAGGCCGATGACGACCACATTTTAAAACAGCAATTGATCACATTCTTTATATGTTATTCAAGTTACAAAAATCTGCCATTATTATTTAAATGAATTTTGAGATGTTCTGTAGAATATTTCCCCAAAATCGATGATTCAGATGAAGTCGTGTTATAAGTTGTTGTCATGTCTTTGGTTCTGTTAAATGTTTGCCATATATTCCATCATCTTTCGGGCGTGCATCCGGGATATTATTAATTCTCGTTCCGGCTGACAGCATGACAGACAGTCTCAAGGTTATTCGCCTTCATTGTTTCCGAATCACTTTACACAGTACTGTGGAGTAAACGCCAACGGGCCAAATATAACTGTTTCTAGCAAGAGCGTCAGTCATAGATAAAAATTTATGAGCCTAATAGTAAAACAAACCATGGAGATCCCTCATTTCAAATGTACTCCCTCAAAGGAAATGTTGTAAATTTTCACTGTCTGGCATTCCAACATATGGCATCCATAATGATCAACCACATACTTCTTTAAGTACTGTGGATTTTTTCTGACTCTGCGCGTCCTTTGTTTTACTGTTCGACCCAAAGTGTTACCAGCGACTAACGGCCTTATTACCAACAGAGTTGGTATGCGCGTTTACACCACAGTATCGTGAAAGTGATTTAAATATCTAGCAGACGATTCGCCTTAAGAATGTCGGTATGGTTTTCAGCCGAAATATCGGGACCTGAAATAATATTATCCCGCATACACAACAGAAAGATGATGGAATATTCTATCTACCGGAAAAAAGTTAAATAAACGTGTTAGCCATGCAGTTCGTTTATGAAATTGACGTGCTATACTTTACAATGTAATAATAGCTGTGTGTAATTTTAAATATTTTTGAAGGAATTAATAGCTTCATTGTGTTTATACCGAACGTTGCTTATGCCGCATGTAATTCTTGAACAGGAGTCAGTCTATGGGTCGAAGATTGAAATGGGTAGAGTGTCCTAGGACAGCCTTTACGTCGCTTTATGGCAGTTCCCAGCAATTGCCTAAGTGCCCTCTGTTACCGTAAGTGAAATAGGAAAGACTCAGCCGTAGAGCGGAAGCTGCTAACGACGGCAATAGTAGGCGCGTACGATTGTGCGGAAAATCACGAAGCTAGGCATCCGCCATCTGTAAACCGTCCAGAAGTCAACAACGCATCTACCCTCTTCAATATACTGCACATTCACACATATTGTAGTATTCCATCCTGAATGAGTAATAATAACGCTTCAAACAGTAATAAACTTTACTATCGAAAGTTTGTAATGCAAATCGCTCTACTGACGCTGTTTGTCGACTTTTAATCACGAATTATTATTGCAAATATCTGCGGATAATAATCTGCATCGGCGCATGCTTTCAACAGCGAAGCCAATATTGGTAGGGATATCCGTCGATATATCCACTGTAACTGCAGTTCTAATCTTACTTTCTGAACATGCCTCTGCTATAACCGTTAGTTAATGCTAGATTTGTTCTGTATTTGTAATATTAGTGTGCAACGTCAGTTAAGTCCTTCTCGATGACATTGCTAGAATGGTTTAAACATCTGATTAGAAATAAAGACACCTATGCAACGAGCGGTAGCTGGAAGAAATACACTACTGGCCATTAAAATTGCTACACCAATAAGAAATGCAAATGATAAGCGGGTATTCATTGGACGAATATATTATACTGGAACTGACATGTGATTACATTTTCACGCAATTTGGGTGCATAGATCCTGAGAAATCAGTACCCAGAACAACCACCTCTGGCCTTAATAACGGCCTTGATACGCCTGAGCATTGAGTCGAACAGACCTTCTTGGATGGAGTGTACTGGTACAGCTGCCCATGCAGCTTCAACACGATATCACAGTTCATCAAGAGTAGTGAATGGCGTATTGTGACGAGCCAGTTGCTCGGCCACCATTGACCAGACGTTTTCAATTGGTGAGAGATCTGGAGAACGTGCTGGCCAGGGCAGCAGTCGAACATTTTCTGTATCCAGAAAGGCCCGTACAGGACCTGCAACATGCGGTCGTGCATTATCCTGCTGAAATGTAGGGTTTCGCAGGGATCGAATGAAGGGTAGAGCCACGAGTCGTAACACATCTGAAATTTAACGTCCACTGTTCAAAGTGCCGTCAATGCCAACAGGAGGTGACCGAGACGTGTAACCAATGGCACCCTATACCATCACGCCGGGTGATACGCCAGTATGGCGATGACGAATACACGCTTCCAACGTGCGTTCACCACGATGTCGCCAAATACGGATGCCACCATCATGATGCTGTAAACAGAACCTGGATTCATACGAAAAAATGACGTTTTGCCATTCGTGCTCCCAGGTTCGTCGTTGAGTACACCATCGCAGGCGCTCGTGTCTGTGATGCAGCGTCAAGGGTAACCGCATCTCCGAACTGATAGTCCACGCTGCTGCAAACGTCGTCGAACTGTTCGTGCAGATGGTTGTTGTCTTGCAAACGTCCCCATCTGTTGACTCAGGGATCGAGACGTGGCTTCACGTTCCTTTACAGCCATGCGGATAAGATGCCTGTCATCTCGACTGCTAGTGATACGAGGCCGTTGGGATCCAGCACGGCGTTCCATATTACACTCCTGAACCCACCGATTCCATTATCTGCTAACAGTCATTGGATCTCGACCAACGCGAGCAGCAATGTCGCGATGCGATAAACCACAATCGCGATAGGCTACAATCCGACCTTTATCAAAGTCGGAAACGTGATGGTACGTATTTGTCCTCCTTACACGAGGCATCACAACAACGTTTCACCAGGCAACGCCGGTCAACTGCTGTTTGTATATGAGAAATCGTTGGAAACTTCCGTCATGTCAGCACGTTGTAGGTGTCGTCACCGGCGCCAACGTTGTGTGAATGCTCGGAAAAGCTCATCAAAATTGGTTCAAATGGCTCTGTGCACTATGGGACTCAACTGCTGTGGTCATAAGTCCCCTAGAACTTAGAACTACTTAAACCTAACTAACCTAAGGACAGCACACAACACCCAGCCATCACGAGGCAGAGAAAATCCCTGACCCCGCCGGGAATCGAACCCGGGAACCCGGGCGTGGGAAGCGAGAACGCTACCGCACGACCACGAGATGCGGGCCGAAAGCTGATCATTTGCATATCACATCATCTTCTTCCTGTCGGTTAAATTTCGCGTCTGTAGCACGTCATCTTCGTGGTGTAGCAATTTTAATCGCCAGTAGTGTATTTAAGACAGTGAGACTGTCCACTCAATAGCGTTCTAACATGCATTTCTTTTAATCTGCGGTAGTATGGCGGAAAAAATGGTTCAAATGGATCTGAGCTCTATGGGATTCAATATCTGAGATCATCTGTCCCCTAGACTTAGAACTACTTAAACCTAAGGACATCACACACATCCATGCCCGAGGCAGGACTCGAACCTGCGACCGTAGCAGCAGCTCGGTTCCGGACTGGAGCTCCTAGAACCGCTCGGCCACCGCGGCCGGCTATGGCGGAAAAAAGAGACCCGTTCTCTCATATTGCCACAAAAGGGCAGAAGCGCACGCTAAATATCGCCATAGCTTATTCCGTATGTGGAGCATACACTGTAATACTACGGGGAATGCAGCTGGTTTGTGAGGGACGGCAGACAGGTGTCAATAGCATTCGCGGACAATGCGCCGGCGGACAGGACGCGCCGTGACCCCAGGCGGGCTGCAGATAGCAGGCGAGCTGTGCCGCCGGCTGACAGCCATTGTGACTGTCGCGTTAAGGCCGTGGAGAGCAACAGTTATCGGCGCGCGCTGCTGCAGCAGACCCGCAACCCAGGACCGCATCCCCTGAGACCTACCCGTCTGGCGTGTGCCACAGACTAAAGCCAGGTATGGTACAGGGCGACACATTGGAGACGGACGGTTTATAAAGAAACACTATTCGGACAATTTTAAAATTGTTTGTTTACTGACATTAGATAAAATGTACGGCACACTTAAATGTGGAAAATGAGGCGACGCACGAAAAAAGTCTCATCTCTAAATGCCCTAACACATAGACCAACGTCCCTGCAGCAACCGCAGGAGTATCTCGAATGATTGCATTCTTCAACTGGTCCAAATTTTGCGGTTTATGGCTATAGACACGACTCCTGTCCCACAGAAAAAATGTACGCACTGACAGTTATAGACCTACATGTTTCCGTCAAACTGTAGTAGAATTATGGAACATGTTTTATGCTCAAAAATTATGACTGAGCCGTGGAAAAAATTGCTGTTTTGAAGAGCGCGCCACAGCGCGTAGTGTAATGCAGTCGCCATCCATTTCTGGCGGTGGCGCCGCTGTGGCAATCGCAGCTTTGGTGTCTCCCTCTGGTGGGAAACGGAAAACGTTGCCCGTTCACGTGCATTTAAGGGGCGCTATGAGCTCGCTAGGGCACCCCATCTGCCTTTGGCTCGGGAGTGTCATTTTGTGCCGCCATTTTCGTGCAGTGTTTTACAGTGAGTGTTCTACAGTGAGTTTTCCGTGTTGTGTCTTTTGGGAAGTGTTGCGAACGGCCATCATACTGTCGCTGGGTGTGATTTTTTATCTCTTGCGAACAGAAACCAGACTGTCGCCTTGTTTTTTAATTGTGTGTATACGATGTTACTTGTCTGATTCCTGTGTATTTTATTAACATTGCCAACCCTTTTCACTTTCCGCATTTTTCCGCCATTTTACACTTTAAGTCACCGTTTCATCGCCTGTTTTTCTTGTTTCTTTTCTTCTTCCGTTTTTAAAAAAGTCTGTAGGTTGTAGAGCAGCGAACTAAGCTGCTGCCAGCCAGCCCCCTTCGGGGGGAATTGAAAATCAATAAAGAAAAAAAAAAATACTCGCTAGGGGAGAGTCTGGTCAGTTGGTCAGCCGAGTCAGTGTGGGGCAGTCAGTGTCTGTCTGTCGTCCGTAGTGCTAGTATGTGTTAGGCCGCCAATCTGCTCGAGTTTGTTCAGGCAATGGTCATTGGCGGTTGGATCGATCGGTTGGTCGGTCGCGCACTGGGACACAAGATGACTTGTCCGTGTTGAGCGTCGGCGCATGTGAGGTCGCCACGTCAGTCCAGTGGGCCGCGCCGCATAGCGAGCTGTAATGGCTTCGGGGCCGACACGAGAGCAACAGGAGTCAACCCACGACGTCGGTCTGGCCGGTGCGAGCTGCGACGCTGTGAGACGCGAAATCGGCGCGCCTTCCTGCGTCCGTTGAAGCGGCTGGCAGCGGACGGTTCGGGAGAGCGTTTTGGGGATGTTGCGCCAGGTCTTCGCCAGAAATCGCAGTTTGTTAGCAGTTAAGTGATTCGTGATATGTTGTTTCATTTACTTGTTAAATTCTACTTGTTTTCTTGGTGAGGGTTTCGTTCCCAGCTTGCGCGTCTATCTCTCGTCCGTATTTGTTAGGCAGTTAGTGTCTGTGTATCTGTCTGTCGGTCTGCCATACGTTAATAGCTGCCTGTGTCATGTTTGTCGGATTCGGTGTTAACGAATTTATTGCTTAAGGTGTAAAGGCCGAATTCCTGAAATATGTTTTTATCTTGCCCATCATCTTGAGAGGCGGTATATGTCTAACGTAGAGAATGTTTGTACATTTTATGTAAGACGGCATTTCATGGGTTTTTATTTAAATGGTCATTTTAGCATATAAAGTTGCCACCCTTCCACCGCAAGAGTTTCCTCTTAAAAACAAGTTGCACTTTCGGTGGCAAGTAATTTTTTTAATGTGAGTGTTTTGTACCAGATCCATCCCTCCTACGGGCAGCTTAGTTTGTTTGTTTGTATGAGTTGTTAAAATTTTTAGTTTAAAGTAATCTGGTGTGTTGCAGATTTGCACCAGTGTAGTCTTTCAGAGGTTGTTGTGAACGGTCGTGACTACGGCCATGTTGAAAGGGAGAAGGCAAGCTTCTCAGCCCGGAAGCTCATACTGTCAACAAAAAAGTTATTTCTGCCTCTGAATAAATTGTAACTTTATATTTAGAGGGTGCTTTCAGATTATAATTTTTAAATCTGTTTTTAAAAAAAGAAAGAGATTTTAGGAATAAAATTTCCATTTATTGAAAGAAATTTGTTTTCATCAGTTACCCACTGGCAACTACTTCCACGCTCACATAGTGTGATTAAATGTATTAATGTTCTTGATGAATCGCTAGTAAATAAAGTAAATTCTTTAAGAAAAGAGTTTGAAAGTAAAGTCACGGTTCAATGACGTTTTTGGAAAATGAACATCTCTGTAAAAACCACTATGGATTCCGCAGACAGAGATCCTGCGAAACTCAGCTCGCTCTGTTCCTCCATTAGACCCACTGCGCAGTGGACAACGGCGCTCAGGTTGATGCCGCGTTCCTTGATTTCAGTAAGGCGTTTGACACCGTCCCGCATTGCCGTTTAATGAAAAAAATACGAGCTTACGGAGTATCGCAGCAGACCTGCGAATGAATTCAAGGCTTTCTTGCAGGTAGAGCTCAACACGTCGCTCTTAATGGAAATAAATTGACAGATGTACCACAGAGTAGTGTGATAGCACGGTTGCTGTTTACAATTATATATATAATGATCTAGTAGAAAGCGTCGGATGCTCTTTAAGGCTATTCGCAGATGATGTAGTTGTCTATACGAAAGTAGCAACGCCAGAAGATAGTAAGAATTTGCAGAACGACCTGCAGAAAATAAATGAATGGTGCAGAGTCTGGCAGTCGACCCAGAATGTAAATAAATGTAACATATTGCGCATACATAGGAAAAGAAATCCACTACTGTACAGCTATACTATTGATGACAAACAGCTGCAGACAGCGTCTGCCTAAAATATCTAGGCGCAACTATCCAGAGCGACCTTAAGTGGAATGGCCATATAAAACAAATAGTGGGAAAAGCAGACACCAGATTCAGATTCATCGGAATAATCTTAAGGGAAAGTAACCCATCCACGAAAGAAGTGGCTTATAAGGCGCTCGTTCACCCGTTTCTTGATTATTGTTCATCTCTCTGGGATCCCTATCAGGTAGGACTGATAAAGGAGATAGAGAAGATCCAACGAAGAGCGGCTCGTTTCGTCACGGGATCGCTTAGCTGGCGAGAGAGCGTTACTATTAAAATTTCGGGACAGCATTTTTCAAGAGAGTCGGACAACATATTACTTCCCCCCACATACACCTCGCGCATTGACCACGAGGAAAAAAATTTGAGAAATTAGAGCCAATACAGAGGCTTACCGACAATCATTCTTCCCACGCACTATTCGTGAGTGGAATAGTGGTACCGAAAGTACCCTCCGCCACGTACCATTAGGTAACTTGTGGATTATGATGTAGATGTAGATAAGTCTGTGGAGTTCAGATGCCAAGGAACATTGCCAAAACGTGAGGTACTCCGTCCAGGAAACATGTGTCGAAGGACTCCAATTGAAGCGATCGCGGTGTGTGATGTCGTGCCGTCCCGCTGGAACAAAACATCTTTTAAAGGGCTTCTTCGTCTTAAGAGTTCTGGTCTCACGAAAGTTTAAAGCATATGAATGTGTCGAGTTGAATTAAGTGTCTCTGGTCCCACTTTTTTCCGAAAAAAGTCCAGTAATGCAGAAAGAGCCAAGAGCACGCCAGATTGTGACTTCTTCAGAGTGTAAAAGACGCTCGCGAATAAGGTGTGGGTGATGAGGTGCCCAGTAACGCAGGTTTTGTTTATTGACAGTTCCGTTTAAATGAAAATGAGCTTTATTGCACATAGACAAAATCACATTATCGCTTAAAATCATTTGCATTCTGTGAGCAGTCTTCGCGTTCGGCAAAATCAGTTGGTTTCAGTCGTTGCACGTGCTCGATTGTGCTGAAAGATGCAATTGCCATCCCCGAATTGCTCTTCAACAGTGGGAAGCAAGAAGGTGCTTAAAACATCAATGTAGGTCTGTGCTGTGATAGTTCAACGCAAAGCAACGAGGGATGCAAGCCCCCTCCGTTGAAAACACGACCACATCATAACTTCACCGCCTCCGAATTTTACTGTCGCCACTATACGCTGGCAGATGACGTTCACCGGGCATTCGCCATATCCCCACCCAGCCATCGGATCGCCACATTGTGTACCATGATTCGTCACTCCACACAATGGTTTTGCCCTGTTCAACCGTCCAATGTTTACGCTCCTTACACCAAGCGAGGCGTCGTTTGGCATTTACCGGCGTGATGTGTGGCTTACGAGCAGCCGCTCGACCATGAAATCCAAGTTTTCTCACCTACTGTCTAACTGTCATGGTACTTGCAGTGGATCCTGATGCAGTTTGGAATTCCTGTATGATGGTATGGATAGATGTTTGCCTATTACACATTACGACCCTCTTCAACTGCCGGCGGTCTTTGTCAGTCAACAGACGAGGTCAGCCTGCACGTTTTTGTGCTGTAAGTGTCCCTTCATGCTTCCACTTCACTATCGAATCGGAAGCAGTGGACCAAGGGATGTTTAGGAGTGTGGATATCTCTCATACAGACGTATGACACAAGTGATTCCCAATCACATGACCACGTTCAAAGTCCGAGTTCCGCAGAGCGCCTCATTCTGCTCTCTCACGATGGCTAATGACTACTGAGGTCGCTGATATGGAGTACCTGGCAGTAGGTGCAACACAATGGACCTAACGTGAAAAGCGTATGTTTTTAGGGGTGTCCGGATACTTTTGATCACATAGTGCATACAGTGGCGACGCTCACTCCTGTCTGTCAGTTGGAATGGCACTAACGCCCCTAGCGGCGAGAAGGCCAGATGTAAGATTAATGTTTGCTTTTAATCACTTTTCTACTTTATTAACGAAATAGTTACTATGTTGTGGCGTTTCAAGCATTAGACAGCCGAATACCGATGTTCCACTGACGTAAGTTACATCTTATTCATGAAAGAGTACTTTCGAGTATGTGTTTGATTGTGATTGTACTCTGTCGTCCTATCTGCCACAGATCACTGCCTGTTCTTCGTCACAGAGCGGGCAAGCCTACTACCTCCACGTTCTGTGATGAGGCGTGGACGTCCAGCATCTTATCGCCTTTCCGTTGTTTCACAGTCCTTAAAGTGCTGTCCACAGATGCCTACGACAGCAACACGCGAACACCCGGCCACCTGCGCCTCTTCCGAGACGCTTGTTGCCAGGCGTCAGGTCATAACAATCTGTCCTTTGTCAAAGTCGCTCATGTCAATGGATTTCTCTACTTGTGACCCCTGTCGTTGCCAGAATGATTCCCAGTTCAAATGGCTCTGAGCACTATGGGACTCAACTGCTGTGGTTATCAGTCCCCTAGAACTTAGAACTACTTAAACCTAACTAACCTAAGGACATCACACACATCCATGCCCGAGGCAGGATTCGAACCTGCGACCGTAGCAGTCGCACGGTTCCGGACTGCGCGCCTAGAACCGCGAGACCACCGCGGCCGGCGATTCCCAGTTCGTCTCGGCTCCGCTTACATGCGTTTCCCACCACATTACTTTCCCACAAAGTCATTTTCGCGGTGGGACAGTGGCCATAATTGTCAGCTCATTAGTGTTCATCTCACCTAACAACCACAATACTTGACGTTAGAGAGAGTCGGACGCGTGCGACCGTGTGCTGACCATCTTCCTTCCCGCGCACCATGTGTGAATGGAATAGTGTTGAGAGGGGAAATGAGACGGATGCGCTACGTACCCTCTGCCACACATCTCGCGGCGGCTTGCGGAACTCAGCTGTAGATATAGATAAACATTTGTTTGTTTCAGTTTTCTCGGCCTGGTAAGTTTGAGCACTGCCATTACGTAGATTGTTATTTTAGGCTCCACACTGATCTACAAAATACTCATTCCAGCACAAGCCACAATGTGACAAAAGTATTCTCCTTCCTTCAGGTACTGCTTAAAGTGGCTGGTCAAAAGTTAGCCTTTAGCGCCTGTGAGACTTTGTCAAACGCTCTCTGTAACTGTCTAACAGAAAGACCGCAGCATTGCTATTTACCACTAACAATTCGGTGTAATATGTTCTGAATACTACTGTACATTTCTTACAAAGTTGGTTAACTACGAATAATTTCTGTACCTTTTAATCGACACGGGCAGTAATGTGATCTGTAAGAACACTAACGCCCCATTCGTCTCCTCACATTGCTAAGACTACAGAAACAAACGAGTAGGCAGATGTCAGGCGTTGTTCTATCGTTACGAGGCCATTCTCGTGTGCACTAATATCGTCATCCAAGCAAATCTAGGACATGATAAAATTCTAATGGTTACGTGCCAGTTTGCTTCCTCTGTACGATTGAGCACATAGCGGATGAAAAGAACGAATGGCATCGTTTCAGGAGCTATGCGTGAAGTGGATCCGTATATGTTTCCTTTGACTAAACGCATTCACAAGGGCATAGAAAAGATACGTGTAATCTAAGCGGATCAAATTTTTTTTTTGTTTCGTTTTCTCCAGTCCGACACACAACTCAAATAGCATCTTATAACGCAGTTACAGGAAGTACCATCATGAATACGAATTAGCACTGAGAGAAACTGATAACTGAAATGGTTAGTAAATAACAGAACGTGGCTGAAAAGTGCGTCAGTCTGTGTATCTTCTTGTTAGATCTAGGCAAGTTATTTATAGTTGCGCTGTTCCAAAGGCAGAAAGCGATCGAGAGAGACTGAAGTATAACACTATATATGAAGGTAGTTGATGACCGTGCATCTTCTCTACAATGAAATGATAATTACATCGACACCCTAGCTGCAAACAGGTGTTGATATACAACACTGGGGATATGTTGAAAATGTGTGCCCCGACCGGGACTCGAACTTGGGATCTCCTGTTTACATGGCAGGCGCTCTAACCATCTGAGTCACCGAGGGTACGGAGGATAATGCGCCTGCAGGGACTTATCCCTTGCACGCTCACGGGGTCTGACAGGAGCGTGCAAGGGATAAGTACCTGCAGGCGCACTATCCTCTGTGCCCTCGGTGGCTCAGATGGTTGCCGGCAAGGTAGCTCAGCGTTTTCGGTCAGAGGGTTACGTGCCCTCTGTAATAAAAAAAATTTAGTTAATTGATCAACAACGAACTTAAACGGATGTCTTACGACGTCCGCCCGAGCAGATGCAACGAACAAAAGCGAACAAAAATGAGATTAATTATAAAAAAAAGATGGTTAGAGAGTGTGCCATCTAAGCAGGAGATCCTGGGTTCGAGTCCCTATCGGGGCGCAGATTTTCAACATGTCCCCAGTGATGTATATCATCGCCTGTTTGCAGCCAGGGTGTCGATTTAATTATCATTTCATGAAGTATAAGACACTGAATTTTGCGGAGTGGGATTAAAATCCCATCTGCCATCGAAATTTAGCTTACCCGTGGTTCTAGCTCAATCTTTCAGAACAAATATCGAAATAGTTCCTTTGTAAAGGAAATGGCCGATTTCTTTTCTCTTCTTCCCTGGGCAGAGTTTGTGCTCCGTTTTTGGTTACGTAGTCGTCGACGGGGCGTTTATCTCCAATATTCATTTTCTTCTTTCCTCTTTATAAGCACGGAATGAAATATCCAGAGTTCTCGTTTCGGCGATAACGTAAATTATTGAAGCTGGAGACGATCAGATATGTTTTTCTAAAATTTCATTTGCAGTTAAGTAATTACCTGTTACGCGTGTTTGTGTGCGCGCACATAGTGGGGGAGGGGTGACATTAATCAGTAGCATTTGTTAATGTAGTACCATGTTAGCATAGGTTTATGTTAATAATAAGAGTGTTTGAACACTAGACATGACCTCGTAATGTCAGCGGAGCGTTCCGTGCATGAAATATTATTTCCTTGACTTTTAACTGTGCATCTGTTTTCAAATAAAGATACTTCATACAGGCAGCGTGGATGATAAAATAATTCCGTGGAGCTTTCTTTAATGTCAAGTTTAGTAGAAACGACACGTGAACTGCACAGAGACAAGAAACGGATGTAGCGATCTGTTGAGAGGAAATATGAAGAATGCCGCGGACGTGGCCATACAGACGGCTGGCGCTTTAGATCAATAGCAAGGCTGCAACTTTGTGCAACCGCACGCTTTTCTTTGCGTCTCTGCTTGCTAAAATGTGGGACGGCTGTGTAAATTCTCTGGCAGATATTTAGAGTCTTGCCTCTCGCTGTTTGAACAATGAAGCACGTAGAGCCAAAATAAAGCATATTTTCAGTTGAAAAATTGCGCTTGTAGTTCAACAAATTAATTAAAGGCAAGTGTGCATGCTGGCGCATCTTAAGCGTTCGAAGTATAAATGTTTCCGACTGTCATTTCATGGCCTATAACTGAACTTTTACAAGGTGTCCTAGTCATTCTTGAAGCTTATTTACCACCTTGTATTACATACTCACAGACTTTCTGTATACTACTCTTCTGAAGTGTGGAAAATTTTACTGCATGACTAGTAGAAAAATACAGAAAGTAATTGGCTCCTTTTTGTGTACTGTGGTGAAGAGGGACGTCCATTTTTGATGAAAGCACTAATACTTTACTCAGTTTTTGTGCTTCAAGATGTCGTACGGTTCAAACGACAATGATTCAACAGTAAAGGCCTTGCTATAATTTGCCTGATAGGAATACCCAAAGTTCCGAAAGATACGAGTCTCGCTACATCAGTTATTTCAAAATGTTTGGTACTATGATCAACATGTTATACTTCAAAAAATTAATGCTGGTATCTCTTGACGAGTAGAGACAATAGGAGGTAAATGTTCTATTAGCAGAAAAAATTATGTCATCTCTCTGTGTAATTGGTGTTTGTGAACCAACACATAATTTGAAGCGACAGCTCTATATCCAAGGGTTTACAATTTTGGTTGATGGTTGCCACGATGATCTGCTGAAGCAGTTATATCTGTTTATGGTTTTGAAAAATCGGCCTATGTGTGTGCAATGTTATTTACGCGAAATCATAAGAGACTGATTTACGACTGTGTTGATCATATCGTCTGGTCAAGATTTTAAACGAACTCAACCGAACCTAATATGTCAATTTCTGCTGGAACTATCATTTAACACAAGTTTTTAAACGAAAAAATATACGAATAGTGATTGTGGAATATTTTAGGTACTAATTAAAACGCTATTGAATTTAGTACCTTCGTCTGCTTGTTGTATAGTTACTCAACTGAAAAGACTTACATTACTATACATTTCAAAAACATAAAAATAAAACAGTAATGGCTGTTATGGATGAGACACTGGTGTAATATTCTACAATATTTATTATTTTACAAACCGATTTTCGGCTGTTATGCCATCATCAGGTACAATGACAATTATTTGTGGCTGTGAAATGTTTTGTGGCAGCAAAGATTTTAAACTAGTGCTTCTACAGAGTATCTCAGTTGGTTCCCATATATACAAATTGCTTATGTTTAATTTAAGACTAAAACTAGAGGAATTATATCAGTGAAGCATTAATAGTGAGTCTTTTTCATTCATAACATAATTATAAAATATCCCACCAGGATCAACGGAACAGTCAATTAATGCGAATAACTGCAAAATAAACGTATGCTGTATGCAGAACGATCGTCATCTCTATAAATTTTAAAAGTTTAAACATAAAGGAATAATTGTAAAGAAGACCTTGAGCTGTTACGGTCACGAAAGCTGACAATGACCGGGAGAGCGGTGTGGTGACCACATGCCCCTCCGTATCCCTATCCAATGCTGCTTATCGGCCGAAGATGACACGGCGGTCGGTCGGTACCGGTGGGCCTTCCGAGGCCTGTTCGGACGGAGACAGAATCTTTGAGCTATAGGCACGGAAAAACAATATCATGGTATCTGATATGATCTTGTCAATGATGGTTCTTCAGAAAGAGTTTGTCGCAATAAAAACTTTCGAACTGTTTCCGAAACTACTTTGAATCTAAGTGTGGTTGATTAATTATTAATTAACTGAAGTAGCCATTTTGTGAAGCTTCATTATTTCTTGCCCTGCATCACTATTACTCGAAAATTTATAAATGTATACACTCGGGGTGAAAAATTTTGAAAGGAAGGAAGATGAGAGTCTAACACTTCATTGACAATGTCTCGAACTGGTAAACGATAGGGAATAAAATCGGGCCTGTATTTTTCAACGGAACCATTCCAGCATTTTCCTTACTCAAATTAGAGCACATACGGGAAACTTATTCGTGGAAGTCCGGTTGAATTCAAGTCTTCCCAATTTCGAGTTCGGTCTCTTGCTACCGAATATTATTGACTTGACCAGTACTATGCAGGGATAAAACAAATACAGGTTTTTTGAGCCTGGTGAATGCCTTCCGTGACTGAAAGACGAATACTGGTACTAGGCACACTATCACTTTATTTCTAATAATAGCTCTCTGTTTCTCGTTGACAGCCTGGTGTTACTTAGCTGAGAAGAACCAGAAGCTCTTTGGTAACATGTTCTGGCTATTTCGGAGAGAAATTATGAGTGAGCTAGATTTCGGCCGCTGGTGACTTCGATATTGACAAAACTCTGAACTTTAGGTCTCCGCCTTCTTTTTGTGTCAACTGACAATAACGTGGAACTGAAATTTGTCTTACAGCACCATGGACATATAGTTTTTCTGTAACAGAATCTGGGATAAAAAATTACCAATAACATGACATGTAGTCAAAAAATAAAAATAATCGTAGCTTTTAAAAAATAAATGTTTTACAGGGAATGAGTATTTTCAATGCTTCGATAAATAAAGTTTAAGTAAAAAATTAATGAAGGATTTTGTATGGTGCCGAAACAAGGACACTACGGTGGAGGGAAGAGAAATGCTTCGAAGCTTTTGAGATGCGGATCTGGAGAAGAATGGGAGGTGTGAAATAACAATATAACGTAAGAAATGAATCAGTCATTTCATACATAGTAAGAGAGTAAGCTTTCAAATGAATTTTCTCAAGTTGGAGGTGCAGTGCTTAACATTGGCAGCACTGATTGCAATGAACTTAAGAATGGTAAAGAGGTAGCACCAGAATACTACAATACTCCAAAAAGAGGCAGCAGGCGTTCGAAAAGCAATCCCTTCATTACGACATGTGCTGCAGTGGAGCATAAATCTGGAGGTAAAGTAATATACGAGAGGGCGTTCAATATGTAATACAACATATTTTTTTCTCCTCCAGTATCTGTTGAGAAGTACGAAATTTGTTGTGGGACATCGTGTAATATTCCCGCTTCAGCCTCTATAGTTTCACGAGGTTCCGATACGTGGCGACGCTATATGCAGCCTTCAAATGGCGTCTGTAATGGGGCTGCGTTTCAAGCAGAGAACTGCCGTTGAGTTTCTTTTTGCGGAAAACCAGAGCATCGCAGATACTCATAGGCGCTTGCAGAATGTCTACCGAGACCCGGCAGTGAAGAAAAGTTCGGCGAATCGTTGGGCCAGGCGTCAACGCAACATGGTCGCACAAATCTGTCCGATCTCTCGCGCGCCGGCCAGATACACACAGCTGTGACTCCTGCAATGTTAAAACGTGCGCGTACTGTCATTCGACGTGATCGATGGTTCACCATCAAACACCTCGCTGCTCAGCTCGACGTGTCTTTCGGTAGTGCTGACACACTCGTGCACCATTTTGGGTACTCAAAGGTGTGAGCCGGCTGGGTTCCTCACCTCCGAACGGAAGACCATACAGAATGACGACGGGCCATCTCCAAAAGACCTTGTCCGTCTCCATGACAACGGAAGGCCTTACAAAGTCTTCTCACCAGAAAGGAGACCACAAAACTTCACTGGACTGTCCTTCCTCACCCCCCCCCCCTCCCCCTACAGGTTGGAGTTCGTACCTTTCGACTTCCACGACGGCCCAGCCCAGGTAGTCGCACCCGACCGATGTGGATGTTGTTTCGATCTTACACTTTTCTGTTTTCCGATTTCATTATTTCCAATGGAACTGAGTTAAATTCAAGAAAGGAATTACGTCAATATTTCTTTGATAAATGGGAACTAGCTGCACCAAGATGTTACAGAAATAATACGTAGCGATGTTAGACAGTGGGACCTGCTAGTTACATGTACGAGAAGTTCTTAGCCCCATACTTCCAACAGGATTGTTTAAACAGTGAAAAAATTTTGATACACATGTCTTTAATACTCTGTAAACATACCTGAAGAATACTCAGTATAATAGAACACCCAGTATAATGTCGTTCATTGAAACTGAACTACACTTCTCGAACAATCACTGTATACACACAAAGAAAACAAATAACAAGTAGGCGACTATTCATCAAGAGCGTCGGTGAGATCCGTCGGAGCTGCTCCTAGGTCAGCTGGCCTTATAAAGCTGGCGGAGGTCGGCGGAGTACTCCAACTTCCCTGTGTATGTGAGGCGACCTCTGCAGAAAAAGGTTCGCATTAGTCTGTAGCAAGATCTGTTTATTTTTGAAGAACTGTTTTCCTCTTGGTTGCGCCTGCAAGTGCTTGGGTATGTTATATGGTACACAGGGGTGTATTAAGTGTAGTCTGCATGGCAGGGGCCGTCTGTGGCAGACGTAACAATACCTAGAAATCCTGGTTTAAGAAATTACACTCGTGATCATTAAAATTGCTACACCACGAAGGCGGCATGCAACTGGGATAAAACTGACATATGATATGAAGATGATTAGCATTTCAGCGCAACCGCTCAAAGCAAGTAGCTTTATACACTAGCGAAAAAAGTAGTACTCACATTTAGAGGTTTTCAATTGACTCAAGGTTTATTGTTGCAACGGCGCATACCGAGTATCTAAAATGATTACAGTTACAGATCAATGGCATAAGCGATTCTGAGGTACTAGGTCTCAATCCACGCTGGAACATTTATATTAATACATAGTGTAGCCTACATGGACAGTAATGTAGCCGGCCGAAGTGGCCGTGCAGTTAAAGGCGCTGCAGTCTGGAACCGCAAGACCGCTGCGGTCGCAGGTTCGAATCCTGCCTCGGGCATGGATGTTTGTGATGTCCTTAGGTTAGTTAGGTTTAACTAGTTCTAAGTTCTAGGGGACTAATGACCTCAGCAGTTGAGTCCCATAGTGCTCAGAGCCATTTGAACCATTTTTTGACAGTAATGCAAGCGCTGACTTCGGCATCCAGGCGATCGTACGGTGTACTGATATATGTTATGCCATGCCTGCCCCCATCTGGTCACCTAGTTCTCTAGGAGTTGTTGGTTGATGAGTCGCACGAATTGCTGCTCGTGCCATCATATCAAACACGTGCTCGACATGAGTTAAGTCCAGGTACTGTGCTCTCCAGGGAAGTTGCTGCACTTCTTGCACAGCATGTTGAGTATCAATGGCAGTGTGTGGGACGGCAATATCTTGTTGGAACAACACACCCACTCCTTGTTGCAAGAACGGCAAAAGAAAGGGTCAAACAACAATCTGCACATACCGAGCAGTGGTTACCGTCCGCTCCAGAAACGCCAAAGGTAAACGAGTGTTCTAGCTTATCGCTCCCCAAACCACACGTGTCTCAGACGAATGCACTCTAGGAGACAGTGCTCACCAAGTTTACATCATACACCCAAACCACCATGATTTGCATACGTGCAAAATCTGCTACTGCTGCCATCGCTGAAGATCATGGCGCTCCATTCCACGTGATCCACCTTGTGGATAACATCGGAAGTTCACTGAGGCTTTTTGCGGATGATGCTGTGGTATATCGAGAGGTTGTAACAATGGAAAATTGTACTGAAATGCAGGAAGATCTGCAACGAATTAACGCACGGTGCAGGGAATGGAAATTGAATCTCAATGTAGACAAATGTAATGTGCTGCGAATACATAGAAAGAAAGATCCTTTATCATTTAGCTACAATATAGCAGGTCAGCAACTGTAAGCAGTTATTTCCATAAATTATCTGGGAGTAGGCATTAGGAGCGACTTAAAATGGAATGACCATATAAAATTAATAGTCGGTAAAACAGAGGCCAGACTGAGATTCATTGGAAGAATCCTAAGGAAGTGCAGTCCGAAAACAAAGGAAGAAGGTTACAGTACACTTGTTGCTCATTGCTTGAATACTGCTCACCAGTGTGGGATCTGTACCAGATAGGATTGATAGAAAAGGTAGAGAAGATCCAACGGAGAGCAGCACGCTTCGTTACAGGATCATTTAGTAATCGCGAAAGCGTTACGGAGATGATAAATAAACTCCAGTGGAAGACTCTGCTAGAGAGACGCTCAGTAACTCGGTACTGGCTTTTGTTGAAGTTTCGAGGATATACCTTCACCAAGGAGTCAAGCAGCATATTGCTCCCTCCTACGTATATCTCACGAAGAGACCGTGGGGATAAAATCAGAGAGATTAGAACCCACACAGAGGGATACCGACAATCTTTCTTTCCACGAACAATACGAGACTGGAATAGAAGGGAGAACCGATAGAGGTACTCTAGGTACCCTCCGCCCCACACCGTCAGTTGGCTTGCGGAATATGGATGTAGATGTAGATGTAGATCCTCTGACAGCACCCATCGAGCTATGCACGTCGATACTGTGGTGTAAGTGGAAGACGGGCTAGAGTTGTGCATACCCGTAGTCCCACTGCTAACAACAGGTCGTGTTGTCACATCTAGGCTCCAAAGCCCTCCTTTCCGTGCTGTGGTAGCAGTACGAATTGCCACTGATGGCCTTACAGTACGACGATCCTGGCAGGCGTCTGTGCAGTATGGACGTCCAGAACTTCGTCTACAGGTGCGAGAATGTTCACGTGACCACTGATACCAGCATCATTGCGCACGTGACCCAGCGCATCCAGTTTGTGTGGTAGTTCTCCGAAAGGACCATCCCGCCACTCTGAAGGCCACAATTTGACTCCCTTCCAACTGGCTCAGCAGGCTGTACGAGTCATGAGCGCGTCTCGGTGGCTTAGTTGCCTGCCTGCTTCACACGTTTGAACCACGATGAGGCTACTGGCTGCGAGCATTTCCTATTAATGAATAGACACATGTGGCTCTCTGGTAGTTATACCATTACGCTATTGTTGGCTGACGACATTGAAACCGTTATTAGTACATCTACTATCCCAAGGGTGGCATATGGCGTCATCGGATCAAAATCGACGTCGTCTTTGCCGCGAAGAGTGGCCGCGCGGTTTGAGGCGCCATGTCACGGATTACGGGGTCCCTCCCGCTGGATGTTCGAGTCCTTCCTCGTGCATGTGTGTGTGTGTTGTTCTTAGCATAGTTCAAGTAGTGTGTAAGTCTAGGGACCGATGACCTCAGCAGTTTGGCCCCTCAGGAATTCGCACACATTTGAACATTTTCGACGTTGTCTTTGCAGGTGTACTATTTTTTTTATATAGTGTGTAGGGAAAGACCACGCAGCAGGTTCCTCGTTCAGAAACCGCAGTTCAGTGCTTGTTTTTAGGTTTCCGTACCTGAATAGCTAAAAACAGAACTCTTACAGGTTCACTATGTTGTCTGTCTGGCTGTCTATGTGTCTGTCGGACTGTTAAAAACCATTCATCTCAGGAATGGCTAGACACATCAAGTTGCAATTTACGCCATGTACTATGGTCTATGGTCTCTTGGCGATGTAAAAAGTAAAGCTTCAGTCAACGCACTCAAGACATACGACCATTTATTTTAATATGAACTCACTCATTGAAACCCATCGGGTACCGGCCGGTCGGGGTGGCCGAGCGGTTCTAGGCGCTACAGTTTGGAAACGCGCTACCGCTACGGTCGCAGGTTCGAATCCTGCCTCGGGCACGGATGTGTGTGATGTCCTTAGGTTAGTTAGGTTTAAGTAGTTCCAAGTTCTAGGGGACTGATGACCTCAGAAGTTAAGTCCCATAGTGCTCAGAGCCATTTTGATCCAAAGGGTACCTCCTGTTGGCCTAGATTTGTGAAATTTGGCAAGAAGCCAAGTTTCACTGTACAAGTAACGGAAAAAATCTGAACATTGTGAATCTGTATTTATATCAGACGAAAAAAAAGTTCTCATTTGTATTAGACTTCAGACTTGAAATTAAAGTATTCTCGAAAGCCTTGAAATTCCTTGTACCAATCTCTTGCTAGTACCAATGTCGACAGCAGGCAAAAATCGTAGAGATTCTCGATTACTAGGACGAATGAACTGCCTACATACATTATTAAATCTGCACGAAACCCTCAGTGCGCAAGTCCTATTCGCATCTGGCCGATTTTCTTAAAGATCGCATTATGACTCCTATTGGAAAGGATAAATGACTACTAGCACCTGTCGGAATTCGACACCGGCAAGATCATGACTTATGGAGATATTGTTGCTCGTGTTGGTCTAGATCCCATGACTCCTATGTGTATATGGAATCGGTCCATCTGCAGGATCATACTGAAAGCCATCCAGGATCTCACTGGCTCCATGCGACTAGCCCCTGTAGGATAGACATAATGTGCGCTCGTCCGTGAGGAGTCGTGAAGCCATTTCATGTGTCATCAGCCGGGAAATGAGCTAGTTTGCAGCAAGAGAAGTGTCCTCATGGACAACGAGATATGTCTGGAACACCACGATCTGCAGTACAGTCCTCTGTTGCATCTTCCCCTAAGGTGCCATCAGAGAGAATCGCGCCGACAGTAGTTTGTCCAACGACAACATTG
This sequence comes from Schistocerca americana, assembly GCF_021461395.2. NCBI lineage: Eukaryota > Metazoa > Arthropoda > Insecta > Orthoptera > Acrididae > Schistocerca > Schistocerca americana. The sequence continues at coordinate 532,825,251 of NC_060122.1, forward strand.
GACACAGGAATGGAATCGCGTCGTCTTCTCAGATGACTCCCAGGTTGGCGATTAGCATTTCAATGGACGTCTAGAAGCTCCGACGTTGCCAAACTGCGTTCATCCTCGGCATTGGGGCACGCAGCATCTGGCGTGATGGTATGAGATGCTCATGGGTTCACAGCGTAATCACAACAGTTTCGAATAGTCAGTAATTCGGGAACAGGTGTTACATCTGTAATATATTAAGCTCAGTGGCTGCGCCCCATCTTCAACTTTTCCGTGACGTGATTTTTCAACAAGATAACGCAAGGTGGCATGTTGTCCATGCTGTACTACTTACCACGATATACAGTGTGTTTGACTTTCGTTCTAGTGTGTACGTTCTCCAAATATCTCACCCACTGAAAATATCTGTTCAAGAGCTGTAGGGAGTACGACATGCCGCGACTTGCCAGCTGCTATGATTGATGGATGAACCCTGGCATTGAATTTTGGAGCGTGGTGTAACGTACCTATATCTGTCATCCAAGGTCAGGTCCACTTGGCCCACAGCCAGTTTAAGGCCATTGTTGCGAGAGATTTGTGTATTAAATTTCGCATTTTGTACACCCCCAAATCATATTCAAATGTACTGTCCACTCCAGACATATTATTGTGGCTGCCTCTTAGAAGCCTGCGTAATCAAATTTTTCAGCATGTCCCGCTGCGAGACGTATAGGAAGAGAGCCAGGGCGGTTCTTGAACGTCTGAGAGCTCGACGAGGTTTCTCGATTCAGGATAGAGGTGGTCCCAAAGATTCTCCGTTGGGTTTACATACGGGGAGCCTGGTGATCAGGTGGGTAGAGTAAACTCATCCTCGTCCCTTCGAACCACATTCGTACACTGTGAGCAGTGTGACACATTGCACTGTCCTGCTGGTAGATGCTATCGTGCCGCAGAAAAGCAAATTGCATATAGAGGTGGACATGGTCCCCAAGGATACAAATAGTTCAAATGACTCTGAGCACTATGGGACTTAACATCTGAGGTCATCAGTCCCCTAGAACTACTTGAACCTAACTAAGGACACCACACACACCCATGCCCAAGGCAGGATTCGAACCTGCGACCGTAGCAGTCGCGCGGTTCAGGACTGAAGCGCCTAGAACCGCTCGGCTACCGCGGCAGTCTCCCAAGAATATACGCAAACTTTTGTTGATCCATTATGCCTTCCAGAATGACGAGATCACGCAGGGAATTCCACGAAAATATTCCCCGGACCATAACGCTCCCTTCTCTGGCTTGGACCATTCTGACGATTATTGCAGGGTGTTTTCTTTCGGACGTTTCACGCCAACTCATCGTCTTCGATGAAGATCTGGCCAGGTCACCTGTCGGCACTCAACTGAAGTTCAGCTGAGGTATCTGCGTGCAAATTCCTGCCTTCGTCGCCGATGAGCAGCCGTCGGAATGGGTGCATAAACCAGGTGCTTGCTGCGGATTCCCATATGCAACAACGTTTGCTGAACGGTTGTTGAGGAGACATGGTAGAATCCATTGGCTCATCTGGGTGGACAGTCGCTCAACGGTTGCATGTCTATTTGCCCGAACACGTCTCCGCAGCCATCGTTCACCCCTGTTGCCTCGGCATCGTTTTGGATAGCGCCATTTAACCACGGTGGACGCGAACAGTTTACAAACTTAGCCGCTTCGGAAATTTTTCCATCCTTGTCTTAAAAGCCAATGATCGTGTCCGTGGCTCCGTTTCTGCATTACGAAAGCAACTGCCCTGTTTTCCGTATCCTCCAGACACACACACACACACACACACACACACACACACACACTGCTTGTGCTGCCATCTGCCGTTTGTGAGGCATTACTGCGCGTTGACGTCAAACATAGGCGGTGGCCGCGTCATCATGACTGGACACTATGTAATCAAGGCATTATTCTTACTACGAGTATGTTGTAAACACATCATGCGTAAGATCTCGTTATTTGTTACCCTACCCCACGTTGCAACTGTAATGGCCAGCGCAGTAGTTTACCACTGCTAAGCACAGGAAGGCTTCTTGGGAACAGATTTGCATGTTTTTGACATGGATGAATAATCCTGTCGTTTTAGACTGTGCGTAAAACCATATTTGCATTAGTACGTGCGTCGAATGCAGAACGAGACTGAGCAGAGTTGCGGGAGAGCTCCTGGCATATCTCGCCTTGCCTAGGAACCCCCTCTCCTTCCTCCCCCTCCCCCCCCCCTCCCCCACCCCCCAGCCACACTCCCCATCCCGCCTCCGCATGCACTGTTGGGAGGCACTGACACGGCCCATGCTGCCCGCCTGGCGTTTTGCGCATGCTGCAGCTAGCGGCATTCAACTGTTCCCCGATTAAACCGCAGCCCGGCATCTGCCGCGCTACACATTCCGTGAAACAGAACAAAAGCGCTCGCGCTTCGCCAACTTCGGCGTGTTATCGCTGCCATTAGGCGCAGCCTCGTCCCGTGTTGTGCTCACACAAATTTGTAGCCGTACCTCACCCGCGACCACAAATGCGCTGAAATGAATACTGTTGGAAACTCGTTGTCATAATTCACTGCGTTTCTGTGATGATCATACAGCTGCTATTTCTCGCTACACAAAAATTAGAGCTGTGTAATCAGAGTTGTCAGAATTCAGTAGAAAACAACATGGCGATTCATTTCAAGAGCGCTTTATCACCGAATGATATTTCTATTATTTACAGTTGAAATAACGGAACATTGGGAAACAAATACATGCAACTACCATTGTCAATATTTCAGAAGAATATAAACAGGAACGAGTTTAGTCTGCAAGTTTCTCTTTTTGCTATTATAATTTGTTAAGGTTTAGCCATCTAAGTCATTGGCCATTAGAGGATCTCATACACGCAAATCGCATTTCCTGCTAACATTAACAGCATACCTTAACAAATACGATCACATTTAGATTTAGTGCTTTAAACAACACACATCAAGAAAAGTTTTGCATCACCTCGGTTCCGAGAGCTCCGAAACCTGTACAGAAAATTGGAATAGAGATGAACATAAACATAATTTCCGCTCTTTTTATTGCTCATGAGAACCACACATTGCATGTTCTACGTGGTCCAGATTGCTGTACACACCGTTACCTCTAATACCCAGGAGCACGCCCTCTTGCATTGATGCATTCCTGTATTCGTCGTGGCATACTACATCAATGCACTGTCGGTCCAGTTTCGGCGTTTCGGCGTAGATCCCTCAGAGTGGTTGGTGGGTGACGTCGTCCATAAACAGACCTTTTCAATCTACCCCAGGCATGCTCGATAGGGTTCATGACTGGAGAACATGCTGGCCACTCTAGTCGAGCAATACCGTTATCCTGAAGGAAGTCATTCACAATATGTGCAGGATGGGCGAACGAATTGTCGTCTATGAAGACGAATGCCTCGCAGGAAGCAGCCGATATGCTTACAGTATCGGTCTAAGGATGTATGGCTTTCACGTATTGTACAGCCGTTACGGCGCCTTCCATGACTGCCAACGGCGTACGTCGGCCTCACATAATGCCACCCCAAAACATCCGTGAACCTCCACCTTATGTCTGCAAGGTACGCAGGAGAGCTTCTGTAAAGTTTGGAAGGTAGGAGACGAGCTACTGGCAGAAGTAAAGCTGTGAGGACGGGGCGTGAGTCGTGCTTGGGTAGCTCGGATAGTAGAGCACTTTCCCGCGGAAGGCAAAGGTCCCGAGTTCCCGAGTTCGAGTCTCGGTCCGGCACACAGTTTTAATCTGCCAGGAAGGTTCATATCTCTTGTAGTTGTCAACTGTTTATTAAATCGACAACATACACTAAATGAATCTAAAACTTCCACTATTTTGGAGTGAAAACTGCCAATCATCAAAGAATGTCATTGCTATTTCATCTGAGTAAAAGTGACAACTTTAATCTCCAAAAACATTCAGCCTACCAAAAGATCTACATTATAAACTGTTGTGTGACGAAAATATTCAGTGGAACAGTTGCATCTAACTTCAACTTACCTCTTATAAGGGACCAGCTGTTACAATACCACATGTACAATGATAATAGAACAGTCAAGGTTCTATGAGAACAGATACAACTGATTTCTTTCAGTTTGGTGGACAAACTGGCATAGTTTCATTTTTGTCAATAAGAAGAACTACCTCTGTCTGTTATTTTCATGACCCTCTGTCCGTGTTGTGAGAGCAGCACACCCTACATCATGTGGTAGCACACCCTACATCATGTGATGTCCAGCTTTTTGTTTGCGCCAATGGTTCAAAATGTATTTATGTCAGCTTAGCACCTGACGTAGAAAAGAGAATGTCAAAGTTGTAGTCTTACATTGATGTGTTACAGCAAAAAAAAAAAAAAAACAAAAACAAAAAAAAAAAAAAAAAACACCATTTGATATAGTCTTCTTCCAGTACAGGCAACAAAACTTTACACTGGCTTGTGCAAGTAACTTCGATCATTGACCATCTCCTGAAATCTACCAATACATGTGTATGATATCAACACATGGACAGTATTTGTTTGTGGCTCATTGGAAGAGAGAGACACACTAAAAATCTTAGACGTTAGAGAGATTTTTATAGTTCATTGTTTTTCACCGTTTGACGAGTTTTTTTCTTCAGTATGCAAATAAATAGCATGAAAGATACTGTTCTGTATTGATATTTCATGCAGCTGAAATTCATGTAATACCCACATGCACTACAATGTATTTACAAGACTTCCAGACACACTACTTTTGAACATGAGGAACGAACTCAACTATACAAATTTGTCAATCAGACTAAAAGAAATCAGTTGAATTTCTTTTCGTGGAACCATGACTGCTTTACTATCGTCACAAATTGGTTTGTTGTTAATTTATTTATATTTTAGTAGCTGGTCGCTAATAAGGGGCAAGTTGATGTTAGATACAACTGTTCCACTGGACATTTCCTCACACAACAGCTTGTAACATGGATGTCTCAGTAGACTGAATGTTTTCAGAGATTAAAGTCCTTAGTTTTATTCAAATAGATGTCTCGAAATAACAAGGAATTTTCTGCAGTGATCGATAGTTTTCATACCAAAATAGTGGAAGTTTCTGATTAATTCAGGATGTGTTATTGATTTTGTACACAGCACTTTAAGAGGTGTGTGATAAGTTAACACATGTATAAGATATACTGTTTGGAACTTGACAAAGGCAGTTTGCTCACCCATCATCAACAACAGTTCATAGACTGAGTTTCACTTAGTTGGGTGTTATGAAATAATGAGGAGGGAAGCAAAGTGAATTGTAGCTTTCTGTTGTGTGTAAAAAGGACTATTTTTCCAATAGCGAAAAGATAGCGTGAATGCCGCTGTTCTGTTGTGATATTTAGGCATCTGAAATATAATACTCACTTCCACAGACACTAATTTTGAGTGTTCAGCGAATAGGAGAGCAGGAAGTCTATGGGAGGGTGCTGGAAGTGCCTGTGGCAGTGGGGCAGGTTGGCACCGATATATTGAATATCGACCACCTGTAGCGACCTCAACAGCTATTGGTCACAGCGGCGCCCCTCTGGCGAGTGCAGCTACTGGAGCTTCCTCTTGCTACCACGAGTCATAGTGGCGGGCCATAGCAAACTGTTGGCCTTTCTTCTTCCAGAGAGCGGTTTTTGCTCCATCCGTGATGAGTGGTAAAGTATTTTGCTATCGTTCCAGGGGTCGGCATTTCCTAGAAATACATTTGATTTCTGTAGATCTGAAACAGTATATCAATGTCGACCAAACACTGACCAAAGCAGACCATTGCCAGCCGATGACTTTCTTTTTGTACGATCAGTGAGAGCTTAGGACGAGCTGGGCAAGCAGAACCACTACCCACAGGAGGGTCCAGCTGCAGACTGGTAACAGGGTACCATTGTCATCCAAATGCTGACCAAAACAGAACACCTGCGGTGGAGGACCTCTTCTGTGCGTTCAGTGACAGTTTGGAACAGGCCTCGGTAACTCTGTGAGTGGGAGGGGGAGGGATGAATAGAGGTTGGATAGGAGGTAAGAATGGTTCTAAGCTGCTTAGTCTTTAGCCACACATCGAGGTAAAGACACATTCACAGTTCTGGTGAAAGTTTTTTTCCATATATATGTGATGTTATGACAGTGTTTTGTCTTCCTATTGAACCAAAGCCAGGAGGCACCAGTAGCATAACATAGACATTGCTATTGTGATTTTTTTTAAAGTAGTTACTTGCTTGTTAGAGGATTACGTCTCTCTCCTCTCAGGACACACAGGTACAGTCACAAGAAAAACACGTCTACCCGTCTCAGAATGTTCATTCAACAGTGGTCATGATTTTGGTTTGATCCTATCAGCAGTATCTTCTTTGTGAAATCTTCTACTCACCATAGTGGATGGAACTAGCTAGCTGAATGTGTGTTAGTGATTTTTGGTTGGTTCTGCTTACTTTGTAATATATTCAACGAAAGATTCAATATTCTCAGCCCAATATTCATTGTAGAAAACGTAAGTTCATTGGATGGAGATTTCATTATTTATATCCATTGTTGGCACTGCTGCCATCACAGTACTCGTTTTAAAAGCGTGGGACTGTGCCCTTTACACGATATAAGGTGAGGTCTGTCGGTATAATATTCACTATAGTAAACATAAAAATCGCACATGGAGGGTTACTTTATACTTATTTTGGAGATGTCATTGACTTAGTTCTATATCCACAATTTGCATTGTCAGAGTAATCGTTTTAAAACCGTAAGACTACACTCGTAATACGATGAGAAATGACGTCAGTCAGCACAATATTCGGTGTAGCAATCATAAGAATCACACCTGCGGAATACGCGATGGTAATATTTCATGCAGCAAATGAGTGTTCATGTTTACTCAGTCAATTTTTAAATAAATGACGTGACATTATGGCAGTTGAGCTGAGAAGAACGACAAACCTTTAGGCAGACATGCAATGTGTTACTTCATGGGCAGCACGTGACCCGTGTAAATTCCTCCACCATCTATTCCTGTGCAATCTGTACAGCAGGTATCTCGTCCTTCCTCGTTATACGAGAACACACACTCAAAGGTGTTATTCGGTATAGTTGAGCGCCTGAAACCTCTACCAGACAGCCTTTAGACAGTTGAAATGAAGAAGTAGATAAATGTGAGAGAGGATGCGTTATAAGCAACTGCATTGGTGGAGGCTAGATAGTGAAGACACTGCTCTCCACCTGTTGGGGACAGAGTGGGCGGATCGGCGCACAGAGTGATAATTAGTGTATAGATCTGAGAGTGTCCAATTCCCCATAGGACGTGTTATTTCAACGTTTTTCCGAGATAAGACTGATTTTACGTAGCTGAGGACCACTTTCAGACAGCGCCAGCAAATCCAGAACGTTTGAAAGCATGCCTCTGTTTACCATTAAGTTCTTCATCCGTGACAAATACGCATCTCACAATTGTTCCATTGGGGCCAGTATTTCCGAGAAGTCTTTTGTCCATCTGTGACCGATTTCTGCAGACCAGAAACAATAGAAACACGGCCAACAAAATGGTTCAAATGGCTGTGAGCACTATGGGGACTTAACTTCTGAGGTTATCAGTCCCCTAGAAATTAGAACTACTTAAACCTAACTAACCTAAGGACATCACAGCACATCCATGCCCGAGGCAGGATTCGAACCTGCGACCGTAGCGGTCGCGCGGTTCCAGACTGTAGCGCCTAGAACCGCTCGGCCACCAAGGCCGGCACACGGCCAACAGACAGAGCTCTTTGTGCACCATCAGCGTCATGTCAGAACAGGCCTGGAAAACTGGATCCATACCTATGGGGGTGGGGGGGGGGGGGGGGAGGAAGGAGAAGAGGTAGGGAAGGTAGAAGGTAAGGCTGGTCCTAAGCTTCTTAATCTGTATCCACACACCAAGTTGAAACACATGCAGCTGCTGCCACTATCTCGTGACGAGATCTTTTGGGGTTAGTTTTAGCGGTAGTTGTGTTATTACAAAGATTTTTCTCAATTCCCAACGCAGATGTTACATTTTGATCCATTGTTCACGAGCGGTGGGTTTTTCACAATATCGATGTGTAACAAGAGCAATGATGCGTTTTCTGTCAATTGTGGTGTGTGTATTGGCCTTCCTACGCTTCAGTGATAGTTTACTGCCCTGTTTCTTTCATGTCGCTGTGTACAAGTTGCTTAGCTGGTCGGTAGCAGGCTACTTTTCGTACGTTTCACTGATAGTTTGCTGTCCTATCTTTTCTTACTATATATCTGTGCCTGTGTTCCTCAGCAGTTATGTTATCTGAAGATCAGTATTGAGGCAACTCTTCCTACACTACAGTGAACGTTCTTCGTTCTATCCATTGTTATTGTGTACAGCTTCCTCAGCAATTGTATACATGCATATCGGACAGAGGCATTTCTTCTGGCAGCAGCTGTTTGACAGTTTCCCACCAGTTTCGAATGCTATGTAGACTAGGGCACACAACAAGATGAACATACATACACCCCACAAAAGTGGGATGGGGTGGCTGTAGGATACTTTCCAGCATCCTCTGCTGGCGATATAGTGGACTAGAGCAATCAGTCTTTAAACTTCGAAAAAAATACACACGTGCGATGGAAAACAGCAGGGAGCAGTTCCAGTGGAAAGTGTGGTTGGGAGCTGGTGAAGAGTCAAGGCAGCTGTAGGACAATCCAGCAGCAGGAAAACACCCTAAAAAATAAATAAGGTATATATATATATAAAGACAGTATCTTATACTCTTCCTCTCCAGTAGCTCAGGACAGATTGCATCTTTCTACCACCATTTCACATGTTGGGGAGGGGAGGGGACTTGGGGAAGAGAGGGGAAGTGAAGGAGGGTACAGGAAGTGAGGGAGGGGGTAGAAGGGAGGGTGGCAATGTCATCAATGCGATGTCTCCACACCTATCAGGCAGAGAGAGCCGCCATCTTGAATAAATTTGGCAACAATGCACATTGTTCTATACGGACATTATGGGCACATATGGCTACCCATGTCTCATAACGTAAAATCTCTGAAAACTGTGCAATAGCTATATAGCCATTAGGTATCAGACTTTGAATGTACTTCAGACGAGCTGTCCCACTTGTCACCAGTTCTATTCAACCTATGTCTCATACTGGCACAATAAATTTCAACCTAGGCAGGGATACGTTGTAATACTGTCTTAAATTGCTGTGAATTTCTTGAGCTAACTATCAATGTGGCAAAAAGTGACACTTTCTATGTAATTATTTAATGATGCACTACCAATGTCAAGAGTAAGATGCGTCTTATGAACATTAGAGGTATAGATGCACGTTTGGTAGAATCTCTTTCGTAACAGACTATCTATTGCACTGCATTCGGAATGCATCTCATTCTACTCTATTAACTGCGTTCCCGTATATTTTGTCCTCTATATTTTACCATTTTGCTGCAAAGTGACTATGTTCTTTTCAGTATTCTGCAGCAGGTCACATTTTCAACAAATTTTCCATTTCAGTTAAGTGAAACAAATTAATTAATTAATAAAAAGAACAAAAGAAGACAAAATAGAGAATGTGATGTATGGTGTCCGATCTGTCAGTGTCTCAAATTCCTGACTCTACTGTCTCTATTTAAGCCCTTGTGTTACTCGTTACCGAGCCTCACGCTCCATATGAACATCACCCTACGTGATGTATGCCTGTCTTTAAAATGCACAGGCCGGCCGCGGTGGTCTCGCGGTTCTAGGCGCGCAGTCAGGAACCGTGCGACTGCTACGGTCGCAGGTTCGAATCCTGCCTCGGGCATGGATGTGTCTGATGTCCTTAGGTTAGTTAGGTTTAAGTAGTTCTAAGTTCTAGGGGACTGATGACCACAGCAGTTGAGTCCCATAGTGCTCAGAGCCATTATTTTTTAAAATGCACAGAAATGTGTCACACTACGACTAAGGATTCTCCTGCCACTGTTCCATACTATTAGAGATTTCGGTCTCCTGTTTTAAGTATGGATCATGGCCTCTCAGCGTGGTAGTTTTAACAGAAGGAAAGGCGTGCATTTCATTAAAAAATGTAATTACTGTGCTGGTGTAGATAAAGGAAAGCAATATTAGCTACACCGTGATGCTTGAGACTTCCTGACATACTAAATGTTCTGGTGTCGTTGCTAAATTTCAAACGTAGGAAATTCTAGTGCTCACCTTTCTGGAACCTGTGTAGACAAACTGCAAGAACAGCTGCTAATTTAAGTGGTCGACTACTAAAATGTATGTCTACTCATTGAACGGGATGTTTTGACTCATGCGTGGTCGTCTGTTGTGACTTCATTGAAAGGCAATATGTGGGCAATTCCTTTCCAGAAAAAATCATCACAGGTGACGAGAGTTAGTGTTCTCAATATGAACCAATCAGAGAACGACAAAGTGAAGTTCAAATAAAAAGTGAACACTTTGACATTATAGCTGACATTAAGCCAGTGTGATGCACGAGCCGAACAACATCCTGAAGAAGGACTATCCTGATAGTTTCACTTGGCTGTTCGAACGTTCTGTGCGTGGTACTCAAGTGAGAGGGAGGGGGGGGGGGGAGGGGGCGGAGGAAGGGGTGATTGTAGAATGCCTGAGGCATAAAAACAATCGTCTTTCGTCAGACTCCATTGTCTATTCCATGGCGTTGCGTTTGGTCATAGAATCGCCCCCGCAAGGCAGGCTTCTGTCGTTATTGGCATTCTTAGCTTCTAGTATTGGGTGACAGTATCCGAGAGAGAAAGAGAGGGGGGAGGGGGATTATCATGCTACGGTACTACTGTTGCAAGTACGTAAACGACTGGCAGCCTCACTCCATATCCTGGGTCAACCGTCTCCACTGTAAAATCGCAGAACTCCTACACCACCCTCACAGAGTGATATCTCAAACGCCTGAATATAATTTAACATCCTTTCACGTTGTGATACTTCACACAAATCGCAGTGCTTTTGCGTCTGCAATTCTTACCGCTCTTCATGAATAAATACTGCTGTATCACTGTTAATGTACAACTAAAACTTTCGTAAAAAGAAACCAAAGACAGAGCCGAGCAGTACTGAATGCAGAATTGATGCTGAAAAGTAACAGGGCAAACAGGAAGTACCGTGAGTGCACGATACAAATTATTTCCAAACAACACAACGTATACCATCGACATTTGCACTGCTGTGCAGACAATTTCGGTGTACTATAGATACAAAGATAAATGAGGTTTAATGGTGTCGTGTTTGTGTTGATCATGACACTGGCACCAGTGTTGCAGGCTGGCCGCTTTTGACTCCAGAATGGCGTCTGCGGAATGCCATGGCGAGCGCGGTGTGAAGAATGATGGCTCAATAGAACATTCGGTATAATTCAACGTTTTTCATACAGAGGGAGGACGGCTGTGGTATAGTGATGACTATGGCTGGCAACAGAAAATGAGTTCACTGAGGTAGCGGTATAGTGAGTCGGTGTAACAGCGGTTGGCGGCGACGGCGCCCTTGCTGATGCGCGAAAGGTGACCGGTACACAGCTCACTGAGCCACAACTAGACTGGCGTAACCTGGCCGCGACGGGGCCTCGAACCCAGGACTCTTGAGGACTGGCTGGAGTATCAGTAGACGCCACGCAACGAGAATCGTCGTTTCTGCAGTACCAGTTCGGAGCCTGGAACCGTCAGGGCTCGCTGAACAGCGGCCTCGCCTAGTTGACTGTGCTGCTCGATGAAGCTGTAGATACTCAGCATTTCATTTGACTGATCACTGAGGTGGAGACTGCGCCGAACGAGTGCACGATTCCGATGGCTACTGTTTGAACTGGGGGCTTATATATGCCGGTAGAGGTTGATTCAGAAAGAAGGAACAGATTTGAATCGTTTAGTACAGATAACATATGAAAGACAGAAACACACTGCGCATGTCAGTGGATAGAGGGAGATTCCGTTCGCGCATACACTATACCACACATTCGACATGGAACCATGTTGCTCGAGAAGCGTCGAAACCGTGGTCCATTTCATTCCAAATACGAATCAACTGGTCCCTGTCTATTAAATCGATAGCTTCAAGAATTTGATTTCTGAGCTTCTGAAGACTAGCTGCCATAGATGGGACAAAGACTCGGTCTTTTGTGTACGGCCACAGAAAATCGCAAGGTGTGAGGTTTGATGGCCTGGCAGGCCAGAAACAATGAACAAGATCTTGTCCTCCACGTCTCCCTCCAAATGCAATGTTGTGGGATTGTGGAGGGAAGAAAGGGGGGAAGAGAGGCGTGGCGCCATCTTACACAAAAATGAAGTCATTGGAACGTTAGTGAAGTTGAGGTAACAACCAATTTTGCAGCATGTCCAGGTACGACATTTCTGTCACAGTTTCGACGACGACGCTTGGATTTTGTGACCCCTAAATTATTACACTGTGGCGATTTACTTTACCCAGTTTGGTGAAACATCGATTCGTTCGAAAAAAATGAGTCGTCCAGAAAAAATGTCCTCTGCCATGTCCTGGAGAAGTGAGTTACAAAATTCGTAACTTGTTTTATGGTCACCGGTAAGCAATTGCCGTAGTAACTGCAACTTGTTAGGTTACACATGTTGGCGTCGTTTCAGGACACGTCACACAATTGTATGACGAAGCTCAAGTTCCTGGTCTGCTCGTCTCGTGGACTTTCGAGCGCTCCGTGTGAATGCACCTCGCATGCGTTCGACATTTTCATCAGACGCACGTGCCCGACTAGTGCTCTTCCCTTCGCATATGCAACCAACTTCCAATAATTTTATACGCCAGTCGTAAATCTGCTTGTGCAGAGGTGGCTTCTTGCCGAATGGACGGCGGAATTCACGTGCCGCTTGAACAGTGGAGTGACTATGCGCAAATTCCAACACACAAAATGATTTCTCTTGTGTGTAGTCACCATGCCGCTGCAAAAAACAACAGCACAGCTGTGTCAAAACTTTGAACCGTCCTCTATCAAGTGTTTCTCTCTTTCATAGTTTGTCAGTAATAAATAAATTTCGTATCTCTTTTTGAATCAGCCCGTACTTCGTCTGTCTGGGTGTGTTGTGAAAGGAGTTCGGTTCCCATCACGTTGAATACTGTAAAACGTTGCTTTGTACTACAGCATGTATCTATCCATCTCATCGCTACAGCAGACAACGGTGTAACTGAATGCTGCGTTAACACTCTTAACTACAATATTACACAGGTGGCTGATCCGCGTACCACTTGGCGAGCTGCTATAACCTAACCTAATCTGTTGTTGTAATAACTGGTGAGAAAACAAACGAGGTGCACGTAGTCTGTAGAAACCACCACTGGCCCCTTACTCCAAAATACATAGAAAATAGCTCTGAAAAGACTCTCAGCTTTTAGCTGGTCGTACACGAGAGAATTTTCGCGCCGCGCCAGAACCGCAGGCCAATTTCACGGGTGTCTCTGACTATCTGGCTCGCCAATCTGTGGTCCGTCGTTTCCCACGAACGTTCAGTCCTTGCCCGTCGCATCTACCTCTCCTATATGACAGCAGACCGGATCCGTTGGTTGTGGGGGCAAATCAGTGGACTTTTGTGATTTATCAGCGGACCCAGGACTGCCGTGCGTGCATGGCAGGCCAGAGACCAAGAGCGACGGCTTTCAGTAGTTGCCATTGCCTCACCGCAAGTACGTTGTACGGCGAGACGTCTAATACGCATTTTATTTATTGTACCATATTTTTGCACTTTGAAAGTAGTTTATATCTTAGAGAGAAAGCATGGACGATTCTAGGAAGAAAACTTTGGCAGTCACTGGCTGTTTGAGCTTTCGTAAAGTACAGTAATTCATAATACCTGTTGAATAACAGACAACACAGTTATATACAGCTCATCCCCCCCTCCCCCCTCTCCGTCTGTTTTACGGTTCCTTCAAGAAACCTACAACTTTCTGAGATTATTTCATAAATTATTGATGGTATTTTAAAAGCCTCTCTACATTTACAAGGAAATGCGAATTTTTCTGAACAAACCGTTTCGACCTGTTGAAATAGAGCATCAGCACTGTTCTGCAATGAAACATATTTACAGCCTGACCTGCTACCTGCAACTAAAAACAGATTGTTACAAAAGGTGTTGATGTTACTTACGATAAATTATGTCCTACTTTCGCTCACATCAAGAAAAGCTTCCTGCTCTCATATTTATGAGATGTTTCCTCGTCTGGCAATGTTGTTAGTTTTTATAAGACTTTGCTCCACTGTCTACAAACTTTTGAACCATCTCATTGTATGTCTCAATATTTACTTTCTTGTCTGTATAATGTACACGTCAGTTTTCCAAAACGAGATATTTCACAGTACAGTTCTATAAGTTTTTCAATGTGGTCATTGGTCCACCTCGTGTATTAGACCTACAACGATTAAAACTTCCTGTAACAGGAAAAACATTCATTCACCTGGTCGAATATGACCTATATTCCTCTTGTTGCCATGTTAAAATTTGCCTCTTTTGTCAGAACAGAGGGGAATTCACACACTGTCACCTTTATAAAATCCTAATGAAGTTGCAAATGCGACAGAATCCTGAAACAGTCGTTTATTAAATGACGAACTGGGGGCAGACTAGGTCAAAAGCTTATGAAAGAAAACATTCGCGGTATAAATGTGAATGTGTAATTTCTTCGGATATCTTGTTGCAAAGTCACCTTCATTCTCATTTCATCATATACCGATCACTCTTAAAAAAATTATCTCATTCTATTACAGAAGTCTGCAGTTACTCGCATATCGCGGTAGACGAGAAAGTTCCACTTGTTTATCACAGGCGAAATACTCTTTTTCTTTGCGTGCTATCAGTTACCAAAATCTCATTCCGATATCTCACACTGTTTTTTGATGTAGGAAGTGTGTTATGAGTATTTAATTCTAGCTTTATTGCTGGTGCGCGCGATCGTAAAAGAGTGTGATACATAACATCAATTTTCTCGAGATCGGTGGTAGATAGAGGGCTCCTCTCAAGTCTAAAGAAAAATTCACTTTATTAGCTAAATTTCATATGCACAATATAATGTCTAATATATACCAAACACAAGTTAATAGCGATCCGTACAACCATTAGCGAAATGACAGGGACTTTATCACGAAGCTGTACCTGACGTAAAAATCAATTTTTCTTACTCAACAATTTCTTTGATGTCGTGTGAGAAAAACTGTGGGGTAGTTGTCGTGAGCACGCCGTTCTGCTGGAGTAGCGCGACGCCGAAAACTCACTAATTTGGCTCCATCGCAGGGATCCTCCCGTCTGTGTATATGTTGACAGGCCGGATCGTAGGTTCCGAGAACTGCGGCTATCGGTCTGCACTAAAGCACGGGCGCGGACTGCAGCGATTCAAGATACTACCTGAAATATCTACGGCCCGTCACGGAAATCTGTTCGTGTATGGTCAGTCATAATTTGTCAGCGCAGTTCGGACTAGCCCGGTATTTAGTATTGTAACTGACTTTTTTACGGAGAGAAGCAGCAGACTGAGTTGCAAAGTATCACGTGTGATACGAGTATAGCTATCACACCCAACAGACAAGAATTAACTGGTGAAATTGTAAACGATGTTTTTCAGAAAATCATTAAGTGGTTCCCTGCAAATGTGCTCTCATTAAACTTTGACAAACTACAGTATATACAGTTCCACACAGTAAATGGAATGACACCATTAATAAATATAGACTTCGATCAGAAATCGGTAGCTAAGGTAGAATATTCAAAATTTCTAGGTGTATGAGGGGTTGAACTGGAAAAAACACACTGAGGATCTGCTGAAACGTTTGAGTTCAGCTACTTATGCTATTAGGGTCATTGCAAATTTTGGCGATATACATCTCAGTAAATTAGCTTACCACGCCTATTTTCATTCTCTACTTTAGTATGGAATCATATTCTGGGGTAACTCAGCATTGAGTAAAAGAGTGTTCATTGCACAAAAGCGTGTAATCAGAATAATTGCTGGAGCTCATCCAAGATGATCCTGCAAACACTTATTTAAAGAGCTAGAGATCTTCACTGTAGCCTCACAATATATATATTCACTTGTGAAATTTTTTATTAACAATCCGAACGAATTCAAAACTAATAGCACTAGAAGAAAGGATGATCTTCACTATTCAAGGTTAAATCTTTGGCTCAGAAGGGGGTAAATTATGCTGCCACAAAAGTCTTTTGTCACTTACCTAATAGCATCAAAAGCCTGGCAGATAGCCATATAGCATTTAAAAGGAAATTAAAAGAATTTCTTAATGGCAACTCCTACTCATTAGATGATTTTTTGGATATAGTAAGTGGGTAATTTCCCCAACCCCCCCCCCCCTCCCACACACACACACATACAAAAAATTAATTAAAAATATCAAGTGTCATGTAATATTTTGTGTAATGTAATATCTTGTATAGACACCTGTTATTAACCTGACACGTTCCACATCATTACGAAGTGTCGCATTCATGATCTATGGAACAAGTACTAATCTAATCTGTGCATGTGTGTCTGCAGGAGGAGGATGGCTGCAGCGGCGCGGGCCGCGGCCGGCTGGACGGCGGGGGCGGCGGGGGCGGCGTGTGCGAGACGCTGGCGTGCCGGCACGCCGCCTCCAGCCTGCTCGCCGCGGTCGACTGGCGCGCCGACCCCTGCGCGGACTTCTACGGCTTCGCCTGCGGCGCCGCCTCCAACAGCGCCCCGCCGCCGCTCAGCTTCGCCGCCATCCAGCGCCGAGTCGACGCCCAGATCCAACGTGAGTGCCCGCATGCTCTCACTTTACACTTAATGTGGTGGTCTTGTAAGCAGCTGCCGTTGCCTGTGGACTGGCTGAAATATCAGTTTATGAAGTTTATAATTCGTGTGTACAAACATGTAGTAGGGAATTCGAAACATTTTTAGGTTTATTAGACTTTCTACTTTAAATATGTATGTGAAGCTTGTTTCCAGCAGGTACTACGCCCAAAAACTCTAAGAAATGATTTATAGTTGGCAGGATCTACCTAATAGCTTGGTGTCTCTTAACAAGTAAATATTTTCTTGCAATAACCACCGTATCTCTTATACAGAGGTCGTCTGACCCAGCATTTTACGCCAAACACAGCAAATCCCTTTGAAGTTTAAAGTATCAATTCTCTTGCACTGATCTGACTGCGTATTGTGACGTCAAATTGCCGTGTAACAGTGAACATTTGACACCGAACGAGGTGGCGCAGTAGTTAGCGCACTGGACCAACACCGACTCTATAGAAGGCCCTGGCGCTACGTCATCAGTCGTTAGTGACGTCACAACGCCTAGGCATGTCACATGGCGTATGATCGTAGTGTTGGTTGTGCAGTGCCGTTCCTTTTGTTTTACTTATTGTGTTTTTTAGTCTACAGCAGTTATAGTGAGAGTTTTCACCATGGTGTACAAGTGTTGTGTTCCTCGCTGTAACGGGAATTGGCCAAATGGCCCTAAGGTCCAAGTGTTTTCGTTTCCTAACGACGAAGACCTTCGTCGCAAGTGGATTGCCGCCATTCACAGGGATGCATTTTCACCAACCAAATATTCCAAAGTAAGTAAATCCGATAGTGTTCCATGTTTTCAGTTTTTGTAGTTCCTTATTCTTTGTTTATACCTTTTGAAGACCTGTACGATATTTTACCCAGGCACCACTACTGGTTTTGTGTCGTCAGTCTTACGTAGGAAACGAATTTTGACCGGTCAGTTCAGCAACTAGTATTCACAATTGAATACACGAAATCGCTTTTTCTACATTATTTTTTATTTACTCGAAGGAACGATTTATTTGACCTGTATGTAGGCAAAGACTGCTTTTCAGAGTAAAGATCATACAGTTAGCTGTGTTGTGACAAGTCAGGTTTTAGCAAAGATTTCCACTGAAAATAATAGTACGATGTGTAAATTCGAAGTTATGAGCTCTAATACAATCGAATTAGGGTTCAACTTTTGGCATTTTTTTTGAAATTATTTGCAGGTATGTGAACTACAATTTCCAAAAGAGAATTCAGTAATACAGAACTATGATCTTCATTTGTAGTTTTACGATACTAAGAAAATCTTTCATCTAAATAAAACTGCAGAATCCAAAACAATACCTAACATTTTGTCCAAAAATAAGAGATTTATAGTGATAAGCACGCCCAGGCGTTTCTGCCTAGCTGACGTGACGTCACCAACAAGCGCCGAGGCCTTCCTTTCAGTCGATGTTGACCGGACTCGCATACGGGAGGACGACGGTTTAAACCAGCGTCCGGCCATCCTGATTTAGATTTTTCGTAAGTTCCCTAAATCGCTTCAGACAAATACCCGGATGGTTCCTTCGAAAGGGCACGGCCGAATTCCTTCCCGTCCTTCCCTAGTCTGATGGGACCGATGACCTCGGTATTTGGTTCCCTCCCCCCAACCAACCAAGAAGTGAAATTTGAAAATTTGAACTGATGCAGAATCAGTCTTTACCAAAGTCGCAAATTAATAGGTTGCATTATTCAGGCCAATTATGGTATCATGTGTTGGGAATAATTATTCATGAGCAAAATTGGTTCACCAAACAATAAACATTTTTGTAGGTGGCTTGAGAGTGAAGATGGTAGGGATCCAAAGAAAGTTAGTTCATGTCTGTGTCATGTTGTTTTTTCAAGTCAGTCTTAAAACCATACTGCGATTGTTTTGTGACAGTTGTGCATCTGAAAACAAAAACAATTGTATTTTATTTCCCTTGCGTGTGCTTGCTTCACAATATGGATTTCAGATTGAATGATTCTTTCCTGTACACGCCTGCAATTTGTCTTCTGGTACTGTAGAAAAAAATCCGAAAACTTGAAACTGTAACACTCCCAAAGGAATATGACAGTGTATTTGAGACATAGGGAATACTTCGCTCCCTGAATTGAGTTTTTATCTGGGCCAGCTTGCAAGAACTCAGTCAAATATGTTCCAAAGTCAAAAACCTTCAAAATTAGTCTAAACCTCTCATTATTCATCATACATCATCACTGCAAATGCAATGATACCTGTGCGCAAACACAAAATGACCAGAAATGTGGTAATGTAAGATCGTATTTTGCCTCAAGTAGAAGTTTTATCAAATAGTCGTCGTGTACAGCAGACAAAGAAATATGATTGCTATTCCCACTTTCTAAAATGGACTTCGAATTGAACCAAACACCTTTTTACAAAACTGTGGTACAGGATAATGATGTGCGAGTAGCTAATGAGAATGGAGACTAAAACATAGACGTTCTTTATGATGAACGGTGTTTTAAACCAAATCTCAGTAATACTAGAAAAAATTAGTTTCTATATGTGTAATAGTATCTCTTAAAAACCCAAAATATAATTATGTATGAATTGAATTAAATCCCGTTCTAGAACGTCCAGAAGAGAATTAAAACATGCAAAGTTATGCTCTACGTTAGACAAAGACAAGTTATTCCCTAAATTTTTGATTGCTAAACATGTCCTCTGAAGTCATTTGCAATAAATGTAACAAAATATATCTGTATTGAGGGTTATTTGCTCATGAAGTATAATTTGTATACTTTAAAAATAATTTTTATGACAACATGTACCAAATCGAAAATTAAATTCCTGACAACTGTACGATAATAATGAGGAATACCTTAAATTTTTGTAACCGATGTGAGTGAGGCCCACGCAATCTAAATATCAACTATTGTTTGCTTACGAGAACTATTCTGGTTACAGGGAATTTCTCTGCTCTACTCAAATCTTTGCCCTTTTGGAAACAAGCTTCGTATTTGAGGTCTGACCAAAAGTAACGGGAATTTTTGTTTCTCTTAAATAATCTTTATTTATTCGTCAACAACAACATTATGCCCCTCAAAGTAAACTTCCTCAGATATGGCACATTCGTGACAGTGCATTTTCCAATCTTGGAAGCACTTCTGGAACTCACTTTTCGTTATGGTGTTCAGCTCCTTCAGCGATTCTGCTTTTATCTCATCAATGATAGCGGAACAGCGTCCTTTCGTTTCTCTTCAGCCTCCGTAATAGAAAGAAGTCGTAGGGTGCCATTTCCGGTAAATAAGATGGCTGAGGTAAAGTAACGGTTTTGTTTTTTTGCCAAAAAATCTTAGAAAGTAAAAGTTCACCAAGCACTCCAAAACAAGTACAACCTTTTCGAATGTCAACAATAAACTAAAAATTCAAGCTACCGATTGAACTGGGGGCATACATACCGGTACAGATTGATTCAAAAATAAAGAACCAATTTTATTTGTTTATTATAGATAAACTTGAAAGATAGAAACACATTATGTGTGTCACTGCGTAGAAGAAGCTTCGAAGTTTTATGTTCGCAAAGACATATTACCGTACATTCGACATGAGCGCCATTTGTTGCTCGTGAAACATCGAAACGGTAGTCCTTTTCATTCCACATATAAATGAACAGGTCGCTGTTTTTTCGAATCAAGATATTTCTGAGCTCTTTAAGGATAACTGCCATAGGCGGGACAAAGACTCTGTCGCTTATGTATCCCCACATAAAAAAATCACCTGGTAACAGCTTGTATCTTGGTGTTCCTAGTGTGAAAGTTTGAGTATGCAGATGAAACTTCAGTTTAAACATTAATCATCACAGAAAAACATGAGGTGGAAGTCTTGTATTCAGATATGTAAGCAAACACGTAGTCATTCTGTTTATGTCTCTTTTACAAGCAATTTACATCTGAAGAAACGTACAAAACACAATATGAAAGCAAAATTTTGTATTCACATTGTAGTACAGTGTGATGCAAATTGTAACATGGAGAGTTACACAGCCCAACACGGCATTCAGTGGACTCTTATACTCACATTCATTTCCTGATGTACCTGAAGGAGAATCCTTCACGACAACACAATCCGTGAAAATTGATAAAAGAATGCAGGAACTCATCTTCAAAGAAAGTACAGAAATACTAGAATTTCCAGATGACGTGTAATATGAATCGTCAACAAACACTCGTCTTCATCATATGTAGATTCGTCAAGGTCTTTATAAATCATTTTCTCCAAACGTTTCTCCACCTTACTACATATTTTGAAAAAAAAAAATTAACAGAAAAACACACAAAGCCCACGAAACAGAGAACCATAACGCCACCTAATGCTTACGAAAAATGAGGCAGTAACAAAGATTTCAAGAACGATAAATTGTTCAAGTGACACCGCTACTGCCATCTACAAAGCCTGCACAAATCACAGAAAATTCTTTGTTAACTGCGGAAAATCGTCATAACTGGCGTGACGTAATATTACGTCCACTGCGCATTCTCATTTCCCTCAAGGGGCGTGATATTTAGTCAGCTGCACGCTAAGTGTTAAGAATTTTCTATTTCAGCTGGAACTGATGTCGGTGTTGGTTAATGTGGACGCGCTACTGCACGAAAAACCAAAATCACTGATAGTCAAAGAACTTGTATTTTTATCGGATACTGCCGTTTAACGTATTTCAAAATACGCTACACGTCACATTTCAAGGAAGACTTATTATTAACGCGGTCCTCGTCGGAAATTGCAAACTACGTAGTTTGCAACTGGAGAAAGGAGAGAGGAAAATACTGAGGAAATACTGGGCGCTAGAAGATGAGATGAGAAATGCGTGTGAAATCCTAGAGAGAGAGGCGTACCAAAGGAGGAGGAAAATATCGAAAGAAATCTGACTAAAAGGGGAATTATCATGGGTCAAGTACTCAGGATGAAAATGGATAGTAAGACAAAAAAGTATAGGAAACAGCGGAGAGGGTAAGAGGAAAGCTGGGAATCAAGTCGGTTTTCGAAATAGGGAGCGACTGATTGTAACTGAGTATCAAGGTCGAAGGGAAGGAGAACGTGAGCGCACACCAACCAATACATCAGAGTCCGACTACAACAGACCAAACAAGAGAAAAGATGGCGAAGAGCACGGAAGAAGAGCATGGGAGACCAAGATAAACGATGAGGTCCTGAGAAGAGAGGAGTAAACCAGTCTGTGAAGCTGCTGTCCGTAGTCTTACAGAGGCTGTAACTCCAGAAGAAGACAGTTTATTTCGTATCACTTATTTCAGTTCACTTTTGGGACGTAATCACCCTTTTTGTTTCTGTTTTTCATTCACTTTTTTCCTCGTGAAGGTTCTCATTTTCCGGAGAGTCAAAACAGTGCTACATTCAAAGAATTCTGTCCTAAGTCGATAGCAAATCAACGCCTCAGTGTGTCGCTGTGCGATTTCTCAATCGCCTCGGGTTCTCTCTCTTCTTCTCCTTACCTACAGAAGCACCGTCTCATAGGGATCCCTGTCGTCATCTGCGGGTTTGTGGGTAGAAATCTGTTGCGGAAGATCGGCCTGACGAATAGCGGTATCACAATCTGCACAGCTATAAGTACAGTGGAGAGTGTTGCAATTTTCTTCCACAGACGAGCTGATGTTGTTTTAACACAAGCAAAGAATTTTGAAAGATATCGTACCATGTTATTTTACAGTCAGTTTTAATTGATTTAAAAATTATCGACATTTACTCCCTAGAGAGTAACATAGACATATGGACAGGATAAAATATATTGTAAATAAAAATATTCCTTATGTTTGTAACATAAACGCATACGACAACATGCATTACCAATATGCTGCGAAGCACAGTGCATGAAAACGGGATTCATATCCCGATTCTACTAGCGACAGACAGGTTGAGTCAAGTGTTTTGGATAACGCTTGGGCTAGGGACCATTTGTATACCCTACGGAAGAATCATCTTACTGTAAGTATAGTAAAGTATACAAATTTTTAAAGACGTTGAGGAAGGTAGAATGAGGCAGTTGGCACTCCACTTTCCAGCCAGAGTCTTTTAAACAGTAGCATATTCGCCTTTTTTTTGCTACGGTAGGAGCATCTTTTCGCTGGTAACATAATACCTCAGGCTTTGTTACTTTTTTATTTTCAGCCTTCGCCAAACTATGCGTGGATAATACGCATTCTCTTAATCGGGAGTTTGCTGTATTAGGAAAATTTGTGCCAACCACATACTAACGGAAATGGAAAGGCATCATAAACAAGTGATACGAGATGGTTGCGCTTGCCGATGGAAGAAGATGCGCAGGAAAAAAACGATTAAGTGGATTTATCGGCGCCAGCAGTATATGGACAGAGTGCAGCATAAGTTAGAGACTGCTTAGTCGGACGGTTTTATTTTTTTACGTTTTTAAGATTATTACGTATTTTGTGTGAAGATGAGAATCTTCTCTCCAAACGCGTCATCTGACTTGCGATCGTGTAACGAAATTTGTGTGGGTGACACAAACTTTAATATTTTACAAACTGCTCTCTTTCTCTATACGCTATTATTGAATGTGTTAATATTTTTCGTGGTGTATACATTAATCACATGTTATGCGTAGAATATACAGTCTGGAGCCGCGCGACCGCTACGATCGCAGGTTCGAATCCTGCCTCGGGCATGGATGTGTGTGATGTCCTTAGGTTAGTTAGGTTTAAGTAGTTTTAAGTTCTAGGGGACTGATGACCTCAGCAGTTAAGTCCCATAGTGATCAGTGCCATTTGAGCCATTTATGCGTAGAATAGTATGGGTATTGCCCTGTTAAAATAGTCAGTTGTGTAGACTGTGCCCAAATACAGTGCAGCATCAAAAGCTATGTAAGGGGGATTATACGTCTGTTAATACCTTGATGTAACACAAGTTCATAAGCTCACTGAACAAAACATTAGACACTCCTGTAAAAGAACACACTGATCGCTGTGGAACCCTTTAGTTGATGTAGAATTGGTACCAGGCAAAATGTGGAACTCCACCTATGACGTAAGTGATGACAGTGAAGTGGTGCCATTTATTGGTGTGGAATTGGCACAATAGGATGGGTGCCATTTAGTGGTGTGGAATTTTCACAGTAGGATGGGTCGACGTGGAGACTCGACGTGGAGACATGATAAAATGGCAGAGAGGAGCTGTCGTGTTTAGACCTGCCAATGACTACACCGCGTATGAAGTCGTCTAATTTGTTGTTGCATCAACGTGGATTGTGCAACATGTTTAGAAGGAGTGATGCACACTTCGCAGCCGCGTAACACGGCGTAAGAACAGTGGTCGTGAAAATATTCTAACCGACAGGGACCGGAAATAACTGCAAAGGATCTTTGCGGTTCGTTACCTTGGCAAAAGCTTACAGCGTAATGTAAATCTGCGCATGTTCAACGGGCCAGAAAACTCAGAAACTGGACTGTAGGATGACTGGAAGCATGTAGGATAGCTCAAGGAGTCACGACTTTACTTCTTTTGAAATGATCAAGGCCGTCGATTTCTCAGATGGTTTCATGAGGCGTTTAACCTGCAGTGTGTGGATGGTGCAGTTCAGTCTATAGGTGATTCTGTGGATGTATTTATTACCACAAAATGGTTCAAACGGCTCTAAGCACTATGGGACTTAACATCTGAGGCCATCAGTCCTCTAGACTTAGAACTACTTAAACCTAACTAACCTAAGGACATCACACACATCCATGCATGAGGCAGGATTCGAACCTGCGACCGTATCAGTCGCGCGGTTCCGGACTGAAGCGCCTAGAACCGCTAGGCCACAACGGCCGGATTATTAGTAAGCACGACGTTAACAATAGATTATAAGTTCTTATACCCAATGACGTGTGAAGACGACGTCGTCGATGAGGAACACTGAATACCATCCACCGATATCGACTTTTGACTACGGGGCAATGTCATGTAGTTTGTTAACTGACGTCATTGGCTGATTAAAATTTTTGCTATATGTTTACGTTCAAGTATTTCATGAAATATTTTTAGACTTGTATGTTAAGCTACCTCTTATGTATTTGAGCGTCACTGCAGAAAACTTTCTTAATCAGCTAATTGTAATTCAATTCAAAACGGTGACTACGTAGCATTTAGGACGTATTATGAAGGTGCCTGTATCACTGTATCACTGCTAATGCTGCACTGTAGTTACATATGTTATCTATACTGTTTCACCAGACACGCAATATTAGCGTTCGGGAAGAAATTATTCGCAGTTGCGAATACGGAGAAACGTCAGCTGTATAATGGACTGACGACAATGAAAATATGCGCACGATAGGGACTCGAAACCGGATTTACCGTTTACTGCGAGCAATCAGCTTACCATTAAGCTATCCGAACAACACTCACGGCCAGAACCAAACTCCCATATGTCGTCAACTATGTGTCTACAAACTGTACTTGTACATGTATTATGTATATTCCCATACAAAAAATGGTTCAAATGGCTCTGAGCACTATGGTACTTAACATCTGAAGTCATCAGTCCCCTAGAACTTAGAACTACTTAAACCTAACTAACTTAAGGACATCACACACATGCATGCCCGAGGTAGGATTCGAACCTGCGACCGTAGCGGTCGCGCGCTTCCAGGCTGAAGCGCCTAGAACCGCACCGCCACAACGGCCGGCTATTTCCATACAGGGGAGACATTTTACTTGAAAGTCACTTGCCCGGTGTCCGTGGATAAACATTGCATTGTAATTCGGAATAACACAGGCAGTGCAATATCGTATTTATGCGAAGAAATTGGGAAGCGACTTTCAAGTAAAATGCATCGCCTGTAGGGGAACATGCATAATGGATAAACGAATACAGGTTGTAGACATATGGTTGACGACATATGAAAGTTTGGGACTGGCAATGAAGCATGCTTGGAGAGCTTAATGGTATGATGGCACTGTAGCACAGCGTGTTCAGTCAGAGGGCTGCGTGCTCTTTGTAATAAAAAAACGGAGTCCAGAAATCAACGATCAAATTGAACGGATGTCTTGTGACTGCCGTCCTGACCAAATGCTACGAACTATATCGAACAAAATGAAAAAAAAAAGGAATGCTAAGGCGACTGCTCGCGATAAGTGGGAAATCCGGATTCGTGTCCTGGTCCTCCACAAATTTTCATTGCTGTTAATCCGTTATACAGCTGAAGGTTGTCCATAATCGCAGTTGCAAATACAATTCTTGTTTTTTGTAATGGCTGTAGTCGCCTCAGTGCCTGTTTCTCCGCACATGCATGCGCAGCACCGTAATTCGGAATAACACAGGCACTGTAATATCGTCAACGATCGGCGCTGAAGGACGATTTGAAACCAATGCAGATATAAAGATCGTTCAACGCCGAATAGAATAGAGTACAGCATAGCATCGTTCATCGCTATTGGTGAGCCGTCCGCGTCTCTGGGCAACTAGCGGCGTCCAGCAGCAACGTGTTAGGTGATGCCATTGGCTGGTCAATTAACCTTCCTTACGTTATGCTATGTAAAGTTTTAACTGTACAACATTTAAATTGTTATTTAGCTATAACTTAAGGTAATACCCAGCATAGTATTAAGATGTATATTCATGCTGTCTGACATACGTTGCATACGTGGTATAATATTGGCTGTTCAGCTCCATGGTGTTCCCGCACAGTCAGCAATCCATATAAGAGGATATTACCCACAGTCGCTGCTCCGTGCCATTGTCCCCACTTGTCTTCACTATGTATTGACATCCTAAATTATTTTTATCGTAGTGTTTATTATACACTCCTGGAAATTGAAATAAGAACACCGTGAATTCATTGTCCCAGGAAGGGGAAACTTTATTGACACATTCCTGGGGTCAGATACATCACATGATCACACTGACAGAACCACAGGCACATAGACACAGGCAACAGAGCATGCACAATGTCGGCACTAGTTCAGTGTATATCCACCTTTCGCAGCAATGCAGGCTGCTATTCTCCCATGGAAACGATCGTAGAGATGCTGGATGTAGTCCTGTGGAACGGCTTGCCATGCCATTTCCACCTGGCGCCTCAGTTGGACCAGCGTTCGTGCTGGACGTGCAGACCGCGTGAGACGACGCTTCATCCAGTCCCAAACATGCTCAATAGGGGACAGATCCGGAGATCTTGCTGGCCAGGGTAGTTGACGTACACCTTCTAGAGCACGTTGGGTGGCACGGGATAAATGCGGATGTGCATTGTCCTGTTGGAACAGCAAGTTCCCTTGCCGATCTAGGAATGGTAGAACGATGGGTTCTATGACGGTTTGGATGTACCGTGCACTATTCAGTGTCCCCTCGACGATCACCAGTGGTGTACGGCCAGTGTAGGAGATCGCTCCCCACACCATGATGCCGGGTGTTGGCCCTGTGTGCCTCGGTCGTATGCAGTCCTGATTGTGGCGCTCACCTGCACGGCGCCAAACACGCATACGACCATCATTGGCACCAAGGCAGAAGCGACTCTCATCGCTGAAGACGACACGTCTCCATTCGTCCCTCCATGCACGCCTGTCGCGACACCACTGGAGGCGGGCTGCACGATGTTGGGGCGTGAGCGGAAGACGGCCTAACGGTGTGCGGGACCGTAGCCCAGCTTCATGGAGACGGTTGCGAATGGTCCTCGCCGATACCCCAGGAGCAACAGTGTCCCTAATTTGCTGGGAAGTGGCGGTGCGGTCCCCTACGGCACTGCGTAGGATCCTACGGTCTTGGCGTGCATCCGTGCGTCGCTGCGGTCCGGTCCCAGGTCGACGGGCACGTGCACCTTCCGCCGACCACTGGCGACAACATCGATGTACTGTGGAGACCTCACGCCCCACGTGTTGAGCAATTCGGCGGTACGTCCACCCGGCCTTCCGCATGCCCACTATACGCCCTCGCTCAAAGACCGTCAACTGCACACACGGTTCACGTCCACGCTGTCGCGGCATGCTACCAGTGTTAAAGACTGCGATGGAGCTCCGTATGCCACGGCAAACTGGCTGACACTGACGGCGGCGGTGCACAAATGCTGCGCAGCTAGCGCCATTCGACGGCCAACACTGCGGTTCCTGGTGTGTCCGCTGTGCCGTGCGTGTGATCATTGCTTGTACAGCCCTCTCGCAGTGTCCGGAGCAAGTATGGTGGGTCTGACACACCGGTGTCAATGTGTTCTTTTTTCCATTTCCAGGAGTGTATTACTTCTTACCCTCTATTCTCTTGTACTCTAGTGTGATCCGAAGATGATACACATCGGGTCGAAACCGCCCAACACTTGTTAATGGAAGTGTTTTTATGAAATCAAGAGTGTTCTGTATACTCGCATTGTATGCATGATGAAGTGTACCACTGCTCATAGAACATCATTGACGAGGTGGTGCTGCAGTGTCTACTACCTGGAAATCAGAAAAAAAAATCTCAACAGACTTCTTCCCAACCTGAAAGATATTTATCCCCAACTTACGAGAACTTGGATGTGTCCAAGCCACGGGGAACATACTAACGGTCTTGGAAGAAAGTTGTTCATACAGCTGTACGTTACAGTTGCATTACAATGAAGAGAGTATGCAACTAACTATTCATATCTCAGCACAGCAGCAAAAATTAATTAGGAGTAAAGCCATCAACATTCTATATGTAAGGAAGTATCGCGCAGCGTTTTCCTCATTTAGAAATCACATTTGAATGTTAACTGATTGTGAGAAGATCATGTTGTGAATCGTGTAAGAAGGAAAACGATTACCAGCACGTGTCGGAAATTGATAGCGTCAGGACCGTTGTTAATAGAGACTGCCGATTATTGTTCTACTACGTTGCTGCTCCCGCTGGCCGATATCCTACAACTGTTACGCGAATATGGAATCGAAGGGTTGAGGAGGGCCATACTCAACGCTTTCCAGGATCTCACAGGCATGAAAGACAAGTGCTGGAGAGCACAGACATTTTGTTCGCTAGACCGCGAATCGTTGCACAGCAGCATCAGGTACTTTCAGTCAGCGAACGGGCCTCTGTGTTTCCATTTAGACAGTGCGACTTAGCCAGTAGGCAGCGCCGGCTGTCAACATGGTAACTGTTGCAGTTTCCATTGACGCGGCAGCACAGTGAGGCGTGTAACACCGGCACCATACAGTATTTTCATACGAGTCCCAGCTTTGAGGACAGTTATACGATGGACGTCTGTGTAGAGACTCTGAGACGAACGAACGTTACCAGGTTTTATTCGTCATCACCTCTTATTCGTTTAGCCGTTACTTTGGACGGCAGTCATTACATTTCTGAAATTTTAAGGCATACGACTTTGCATTATTTTCGAGGTCTCCATGACGTTCAACTAGATTAAAGAAAGACCGCATTGTTACAATGCGCTCTTCACCTACCGTTATACAGTGTGTGTGTGAGTGTAGCCCGGCCCAGCACTTTAACCAGATTTCCCATCCACTGAAAACACTTGGTCCTGGGTTACCAAGAGATGGGTCTGTCATCACTTGTTGTGCATAACCATAGTGTGATGTACCCGTAGATCGATCCTCAGCCTCTGTTCAGCTCCTTTTAAAGCCGTTGCCGCTGAGAGAGGTGGCATCTCTGTGCGCTAAATTTTGTAGCCTATAAACCCAAAAATCTCCTAGAAATTTAATCATGTATTTGCACAACAGATAAAATTTCGTTGTTTTCTGTCCTTACTGACGTTGCAGGTGAAATATGGTTTCACAGGACAGAGTGGATCAGATTGTGGAAAGGGGCCCAAATCAGTTGCTGCTAGTTGCACAAACTTACAAACTTTATTTGCTAAGAACACTTAATCACACATGCCCCTCAAAGAATTCAGAAACAATACGGCTGAAGGCCAGAACACAAATTATTAAAATTGCGTTAAGGAATACACACAGCCGAAGGCCTTAGCTACAAAATAGAACTGAGGGCTTAAGGCGTGGATAACAAGAACTCCAGTAAGGAAATTTTAAAAGGTTTTAGATAAAGACCTTTCAAATTTTAATTTAAGTAGGCTAAGGCCTAATCTTAAAATATTTCACGTAAGGTTCGACTGAAGGTCACATACTGAACGTTAAAACAAACTAAATTAATACACAGCTGAAGGCGTCAGACAGTACTTGAGACAAAAGAAAATCACAGTCCCAAACAACAGAACAGTGGTGCTCAGAAGTGTTCCAAGGGCCGGCCTGGGGAGGAAACACTAACAACCGGTTATCGGGTGGCAGCACGACCTAGGGACAGCTGAAAATATCAGCGAGGATGAAAATCATAACAGCACTACATCTTGATAATTGTCATCTAAACACAGTCAAGGCACAATAACCACTCAAAGAAAGAAAAAAGGAGAACAACTTCAAGCTGTCGAACTGCACACCGTGCCACAGAGCATCAACATGGCGAGGAAAACACTCTGCCGGAAAACTACGCTAACGACCAGAGAAGGTAACGTGTGTTCAGATGTGTGTGAAATCTTATGGGACTTAACTGCTAAGGTGGTCAGTCCCTAAGCTTACACACTACTTAACCTAAATGACCCTAAGGACAAACACACACACCCATGACCGAGGGAGGACTCGAACCTCCACCGGGACAAGCCGCACAGTCCATGACTGCAGTGCCTTAAACCGCGCGGCTAATCCCGCTCGGCTAGGGCAGGTAACCAGAATGTTAATGGCCACAGGGCAGAAGATACCGCTGGTGCACTTCACTAATAAATTACAATCATTTCAATAGTTAAACATCATACAGGAAGACGGCTGCAAAATTTGTCGACTCCAGCACACCATATGTTGCTGCTTACAGTAACTGCCCAGTAAGCAATAACTGGCAATGAACGAAGAGATGTCACAGCTGTTGTTGTTTCGTAACAGGTTAACTGATTACTCAACTTCAGTATCCAGGTTTGGTGGGTGGCGAACTTGCAGCTCTTGCAGCTAGTGCCACGCAACTCCGACCGCACGTGTACACCACCAGCAGCCCCGGTCTGACCACACACCGCGGAGACTCCCTCGCTGCTCTGTCGCAACTGACCGACGACTCACACACATCACCACTCGGAAAATATAGCGGTCACACCAAAGATGGTGCAGCAGTACTAGTATCCATAAACGCTGCTGCTGTCACTGATGGAGGCAAGTGAGCAACTCCTTCAGATAATAACTGAGGGAGCAATTAGGCGCCACTCGATGGTGAGAGAATGCCAAAAAGAAAAATGGCATCAGCGCGAGTCGGCCATGGCTGAGCAGGTTTAATAGTCACTGTGTAGAAGTAACCATCAACTTTTCTGTTAAATACGTAAAATATGTATAGCAGCAAATACACGCCCTAATGGAATCAAATGTTTTTGAGCCTTTAGTTGAATCAATGCAATGTAGTACATTGCCACTGACGGTCATCACTTTGGTCGGCTGCTACGACCTTAAGCCTTTCTACAAGGTGTCTGTTCTTTATATCAATAACAAACTTAATGTTTATTTCCGAGCCTTAGTTCGCCACCTCTTTAGAAGCTGTGCAACCAGTATAATTTAGATCCTGAAGTAATTCTGGCGGTGGTATGATTCTACCTGAGCAGGTAGTGTAGAAAATGATTCAGAGAAATTAGCAGCTCTTGTTGTTGCAGTTTTCCGGCGTACTTCAAACATATTCGTTCCGCAGCACCCTCGTCCATAACGTGAGCTACGGATCAGAAGCACCTTCACATGATCATTCGGAGACCGTTCTTTGTGCTTCTCGTCTCTGCGCCCTAAGAGCCAACAGAGTGGTTTTGCTACTCGTTGGTTACGGCACCAGATAACGCAGCGTGGCTGTAAGTTTCGCCCTCACCTCGTACGCCAGTAGCGGATGAAAATACAATGATACAACAGTCACCCTCTGTCGTCCATCGGTGGCGCGGTGTGAAGTCTGCAATACCAATTGGTGCAAAGTATATGGTACTAATTGTGGCAAGCCACAGCTTACCGAAAACTTTCTAAGTTTCACGAAATGGTTAGTTGCTCTTTAGAAGCCAATTTGGGCAGTAAGTCGGTCCTCTCGTAAAGCGAGCGGGCTAAGAGTGACCTAGTGCAATGGAAACTGCCGAGTTGTAGTCTGCTGTCATAATATCCAAATAGAACCTTTTCGCTCCCTGTGGCTCGCAATCTAAGATAGGAACAGTGCCCCACAATGCAGCTCCAAATCAAAATAACTTATGACATGTTAAATAATCGGGCCTTCCGCTCGTTGTTTGCGTCATTCTAGCTCGTTATTTCGGCGGCACGACTCTGTCTTTTCACGTGCTCACTGAGACGTACACGAATATGCAATAAAAATGGGAATTCCTATTTAAAAAAACGCAATTGATATCCGTTTGACCTATGGCAGCGCCATCTAGTGGCCCAACCATAGCGCCGTCTGGTTTCCCCCTTCAAGCTAGGCAAGTTTCGTTCTTTGTAGTTTTTTCGTTTGACGCTTATTTCGTGAGATATTTGGGCCGGTCACTATTAGTGGACCACCCTGTATATTGGGTTTCTCGTAAGTTCGTTCGTTTCGCTCGCGCTCCATCTATAGCGCATGCAAATCCTGCATCTACTGTGGCCCCAAGGGTAAAGCAAGTGCCTAACCGTGCCAACCACGTAAACATCTCAAACATGACTTCACATAGGATCGTCAGTGTGTGTTCGTGACTGGCGATGGATGGAACGGTGAGAACGTCTGTTTAGAAGAGATGAAAATCAGGAAGGAACACTTCTGACATCTTATGCTCTTTTACTATTGTAAGGCGAAAACCGTCTCACAATGCCGGCAGAAAATCTGTGCTGCATAAGGGAACGACGCACTAACGGATCGGGCATGTCGAAAGTAGTTTAGGCGATATCGAGCTGGGAATTTTCCGTAACAGACAAATCTCGATCAGGACGGACTAATGGCTCTAAGCACTACGGGGCTTAACATCTGAGGTCATCAGTCCCCTACACTTAGAACTGCTTAAACCTAACTAACCTAAGGACATCACACACATCCATGCCCGAGGCAAGATTCGAACCTGCGACCGTAGCAGCCGCGCGGTTTCGGATGAAGCGACTAGAAAAGCTCGACCACAGCGGCTGGCCAGGACGGGCATGGAACGGTTTTAAGACATGATAGTCAACAATCCACAAATGACAACACCGTTGTTGGCATTGGAGCTCAATGTGGTTCATGCTACTGTAGCCAGGAATTTGGAAAAGCTGTGTTACGTAAATATTCGCGAAGTATGGGTTCCTCATGAACTAGTGAAACAGATTAGATTCAGCGATTGTCCGTCGTTGACTCCTTATTGAGACGCATCAGAATAACGGCTGGTAATTGGAAATAAGAGGCGGATCGTGTACATCAACGTACGGAAGTGTAAACAGTGGCGCTAGACAGGGTAGCCGGCTCCTAAAACAGGGCTGCATCCGAGAAAGGTTTGGTAAGCATCTGGTGGGATTGAAAAGGCTTCCCGTAGTCCGAATGAGACTATCACTTCCGAGAAATACTGTTCACAGTTGGATCGTTTCAATGCAGACATTGATGAGAAACGACAAGCTTTGGGACACGATGTCGGCTTTCAGCGCGACAACGCCAGACCACAGACCGTAGTGATCCGTAAAAAGCTGTGTTCTAGGGTGTGGGATGTGTTACTCCACGCACCGGCAAGTGGCGAGCGTTGCTGCCTCTGGATCGCAGGATCTCGGGTTCGATTCCCGGCCGTGTTGGAGATTTTCTCTGCCCGGGGACTGCGTGTTTGTTTTGTCCACATTATTTCATCATCATCATCATCATCATCATCATCATCACTACTGACAGTGGCTAGATTGGACTGGGTAAAAAAATTGGACTGTGTAAAAATTGAGACTTTGTACGAGCGCTGAAGACTCCGCAGTTGAGCGCCCCACAAACCAAACATCATCATCATCATCATCATCATCATCATCCATGCGCCTCATTCGCCAGACGCTGTCCCCTGCGACATTTATCTATTCCGTTTCCTGCAGAATTTCCTTAATGGCTGACGCCTCACCTCCTTGGAGGACTGCAAGCTGAACCTCGAAGAGTTCATCAACTTGAAAACCCCCGCGTTTTGGAAGAATGGCATTTACAATCTTCTAGAGAAAAGGCAATATATTGTCGACAATAATGGTGTATGTCGCAGGAAATAAATTCGCCTTATTTAGTTATATTGTGCATGAACTTTGTGTGTGAAATGTGTAAGCAGACCGGCCGGCAATCAATCTGTCGTAGCTGTGCTGAGAGGAGATGTGTTCCCAGGTATTCTTTGTGACTGCACGGAAACGAAAAGCTAACGACAACCCAATACTTACCCACTCAACCTTCCAATTATAGCGGTCAGTCCATGGTCTAATTCGCTCCTGCAGCTCAATACACGAGGTGCCAAATCAGCAATCTGCAATCCAGAAAGCCTGGTGGCTGGCGGGTGCATAGCGCGCCATCCGCGGGATGAAGTGAAGTCCGGTGGAGGCGTTAATTAACAGCCGGCGGCCTATCAAATTCACAGCCCGCTCGCGCGATCGCCAGTGATGAGATTCTATCGCCTCGCGATGAAAACTGCGGCCGGCATATGACGTTTTTATATGCATGGGCCTAGCTACCACGTGCTGCTTCCGATAACGGAAATTGGCACGCTTCCGCATACAAAATAATAGTACTTCAGTCAGGATATACTCAGCGCAGAAATACGGCTCGCCCAAAACTGCCAATGAGTGGTATTAACAAACCGTGGCTCAACTGTGCTGCACAATATTTCGACATTGGATCCCGAGGGCAACAATTTTCGTTTTCACTCTCGTTAATGACTATGTGTTATTTCTTATTTACTGGCGTGATTATTTCACTTTGTCTCGGTTATAAATTACCCTAAATATATTTTGTTTTTCCGTCTTCTATGAGTAGCAAATAACGTCTAGACGTTGAAAAATTAGCTGCGAATGTAAGATATTGGTCCTATAGTAAATTAAGAGTTTAGCCTTCTAGAAAAGTTCTTGTCAGTGCTTGCCATTGATTGAATGATACATTGTAGCCAAATGAAAAACGAACATCTTTCAGCGACAAATACTTCCAATAAAGAGCTTTAGTAAAACATCAGCCTTTTCAGCACAATCTCGTCTTCTACTACAACTTGTTCTAATAATCAACGTTTTGTCCTTTTCATCCGTACGAATTTAGCACACGCAGATGTGAAGCTGCAGTTGTTGCGAAGAATACAATGAAGCGGTCCTGTGCTACAAATGACTGCTGTTGTTTATATTTAAATATTTCATGCTTCCTTCTAAAACTTTTTATGGATAAAAGAGGGATAAAAATATCGTCGACTAGAACAAATTACAGGAGCAGATGACTTGCTGCTCGCGATAGTACTGAAATAAGTGTACCCATCTGAAGACAGGCATAATATCCTGAAACCCGCCATGGGAAACAGAGCTATTTTTAAAAATATCTGAGCCTGGTTGCGGCCTGCCTCATATTTAACATCAAGGTATTGTATAGATGCAAGCAGAAATGCAGTCATGTATTTGTGCATAGAGAACCCCGTAAATCTGCATATGGAATCGCAAATTGTCGATGGATGTTGCCGACGATACAAACCTGATCACGCACCGTCCCCTGATGGAAGCAGGCTAGATGGTCGAGCTTCTCACGACGGTTGACCTAAATTAGGAAGATCAAACACATTCAGTTAAAAGAGGAATATGTTCTACTGAAAGAGTAACTCTTCATGACTTTATAGGAAGAGCAACACAATGTTCTGGATGCATCCGGTTCAGTGGTCCCTCTACATACTTTCAAAGGTAGTAGCTGCCACTCTTCTAGCAGACGCCGCACTCACAAACTACAGTTACTAAGGTCAAGTCAGAACCTGCTTTTGCTACGACGTAGGAGGTGGGTTGCGCCGTGATGAAATGTGCAGTTTTGCCACCAGTGTGTAACATGCCCCCGATCTCACCCCACCCCAATCAACTTCGTGGCAATCGAAAAAATGAAAGGGTGCGATACATGACATATTATCAATTCAGAACAGCTTACTGTGGATGCAGAATGTAGTGCACGCGCTAGTTAATAGAAGACCGCAGTTAAATTGAACAGTGTATCTGAACCACCTATAGGAAACTATTTTTAATGATTGTACTGAACTAATAAAATGACACTAAAATGAATCACAGTTTATTTGTTCCCTTGCAGCAAGTTTATAGTTTCCCATCAGTCTCCCTCATTCTAATATCACACTTCCTGCTTCGCCCCGTAAGTTTTTTTTTTTTTAACTAATGCACAATAACTTTGTGAGGGGTGAGCCTGGTTTGGTCCTCTAACTCACGTTGTAATACAGATTTGTATAAAGTAAATTTGAATTTGCACGACTGTGTTTCCTATTCAGTATCAATTATTTTTCTCTATCAATACATGAGTGTCTACAAGGTTCAGCCGTAATGTTTCTTCAGTTAACTTCATTTCATAATTAAATCTTAGATTAGATTACATTAGGTTAATACTAGTTCCATGGATCATGAATACGATATTTCGTAATGATGTGGAACGAGTCAAATTTTCCAATACATGACATAATTAAGTTAATTTAGCAACATAATTAAGTTAATGTAACAACGTTTTTCTTTTTTTAATTTTTCTTTTTTTCTTTTTTTTAATTGTTTCTTTTTTTCTTAATTTATATCTAAAAATTCCTCTATGAAGTAGAAGGAGTTGTCATTCAGAAATTCTTTTAATTTCTTCTTAAATACTTGTTGGTTATCTGTCAGACTTTTGATACTATTTGGTAAGTGACCAAAGACTTTAGTGGCAGTATAATTTACCCCTTTCTGTGCCAAAGTTAGATTTAATCTTGAATAGTGAAGATCATCCTTTCTCCTAGTATTGTAGTTATGCACACTGCTATTACTTTTGAATTGGGTTTTGTTGTTAATAACAAATTTCATAAGAGAGTGTATATACTGAGAAGCTACTGTGAATATCCCTAGATCCTTAAACAAATGTCTGCAGGATGATCTTGGGTGGACTCCAGCTATTATTCTGATTACACGCTTCTGTGCAATAAATACTTTATTCCTCAGTGATGAATTATCCCAAAATATGGTGCCATATGCAAGCAATGAGTGAAAATAGGCGTAGTAAGCTAATTTACTAAGATGTTTATCACCAAAATTTGCGATGACCCTTATTGCATAAGTAGCTGAACTCAAACGTTTCAGCAGATCATCAATGTGTTTCTTCCAATTTAATCCCTCATCAATGGACACACCTAAAAATTTTGAATATTCTACCTTAGCTATATGCTTCTGATTAAGGTCTATATTTATTAATGGCGTCATACCATTTACTGTATGGAACTGTATGTACTGTGTCTTATCAAAATTCAGTGAGAGTCCGTTTACAAGGAACCACTTAGTAATTTTCTGAAAGACGTTATTGACAATTTCATCAGTTAATTCTTGTTTGTCAGGTGTGATTACTATACTTGTATCATCAGCAAAGAGAACTAACTTTGCCTCTTCATGAATATGGAATGCCAAGTCATTAATATATACTAAGGACAACAAAGGGCCCAAGACCGACCCTTGTGGAACCCCATTCTTGATAGTTCCCCAGTTTGAGGAATGTGCTGATCTTTGCATATTACGAGAACTGCTTATTTCAACTTTCTGCACTCTTCCAGTTAGGTACGAACTAAACCATTTGTGCACTGTCCCACTCATGACACAATACTTGAGCTTGTCTAGCAGAATTTCATGATTTACACAATCAAAAGCCTTTGAGAGATCACAAAAAATAGCAATGGGTAGTGTTCGGTTATTCAGATCATTCAAAATTTGATTGGTGAAAGCATATATGGCATTTTCTGTTGAAAATCCTTTCTGGAAACCAAACTGACATTTTGTTAGTACTTCATTTTGACAGATATGTGAAGCTACTCTTGAATACATTACTTTCTCAAAAATTTTGAATAAAGCTGTTAGAAGGGATATTGGACGGTAATTGTTGACATCAGATCTATCCCCCTTTTTATGCAAAGGTATAACAATAGCATATTTCAGTCTATCAGGGAAAATGCCCTGTTCCAGAGAGCTATTACACAGGTGGCTGAGAATCTTACTTATCTGTTGAGAACAAGCTTTTAGTATTTTGCTGGAAATGCCATCAATTCCATGTGAGTTTTCGCTTTTAAGCAAGTTTATTATTTTCCTAATTTCAGAGGGAGAAGTGGGTGAGATTTCAATTGTATCAAATTGCATAGGTATGGCCTCTTCCATTAACTGCCTAGCATCTTCTAATAAACACCTGGATCCTACTATATCCACAACATTTAGAAAATGATTATTAAAAATATTTTCAACTTCTAACTTTTTGTTCGTAAAGTTTTCATTCAATTTGATGGTAATACTGTCTTCCTGCGCTCTTGGTTGACCTGTTTCTCGTTTAATAATATTCCAAATTGTTTTAATTTTATTATCAGAGTTGCTGATTTCAGACATGATACACATAATTCTGGATTTTTTAATAACTTTTCTTAATATAGTACAGTAGTTTTTATAATGTTTGATAGTTTCTGGGTCACTACTCTTTCTTGCTGTCAAATACATTTCCCTTTTCCGGTTACAAGATATTTTTATACCCTTAGTAAGCCATGGTTTGTTACATGGTTTTTTACGAGTATATTTAACTATTCTTGGGGAAGCAGGTTTCAAATGTATTTACAAGTGTCATGAAATAATACCGTTCGGGATATTATCGGGAGTACCTTCAGGCCAAAGTTCGGTCCACTCGCCTGTGTCTGCGAGGTAAACTGGTGAGTGAGTCCCTCTTCTGGTGGCTTGGGGGGGGGGGAGGGGGAGGGGGGTGACGTTCCACAAGAATGCGTCTGGGCGTCGTGCTGGCGGCTTCAGAAACTGCGTGGGGGAATGTTGGTATGCAAACAGCGACACTACTGGGATTGTGCCTGCCGAATTGGCCATGTCGCCTTCTCCTTGAGTGCGAAGCCGTAAGTTCAGTCTTCAGTAAGACTCACTTGAAAGTGTTGTGTTAATGAACGTCGTCGACATTCAAGAAATGATCCAACAAACCATTAACTTGCACCATGAACACCAAATGAGAGAAGGTTCGTCACAGTGATCACAAAGGTTGACACCATCAAGATCGAAGTCATACTGCTGAACGTCCTTCGGTTAACCCCACAGCCAGAAACCAGACGGGTGCAAATCCGATGGTCGTAGTGGCCATGAAGTTCGGAACGAGCGGCCAATGAGTCGGTTTCCTGCAAATGCGTTACGGAGTAAGCGAGTCACATCACGAGCAGTGAGAGGTGGAGCTCCACCGCTCATCAAAACATTTGAATCCGAAGTACCTCTCCCGTCGAGCAGGGATCACGTGTTGGCGAAGTAGATCACATTAACATGTGTCGTTCACAATGCACGTCCGTGGTCCTAGCCGTCATGGCAAGTCATGATACTAACATGACTAACAACGCAAATCCTGCAGTGCACAGTCTGAACACCATTTCTATAAATCTCATTACCCACAGGGTAAACAGTTTTCCGTGTACACTGGCTCAAGTACAGAAAGTAGAATTATAACCATCCTGTGCATATGAATAACAGCCGCAAGAGGTTTGTGCCCACCACGAGATTTAGCGAAATCCATTGGCATTATGGGACCGTGACACCCTAAGGAAATTACTTAAGTGGACCTGAGACTAAAGGGGAATCATTCTAGCGACAATACGTGCCGGAGGTGGGGAAATCCACTGACATAAGCAACTTTGACAAAGGGCTCTGAGTCTATGAATGAGCATCTAGCAAACGGAAAAGCTGGTGGTCTTTTCAGGTGCTACTGTCGTGAGCACCTACGGAAACTAGTTTAAGGACAAAGTTCGAGGAGGCAGCAGAGATGGTCTTCGACCCCTCATCACACAACAAAAAAGTAGGACACATGACTAATGTGGTGCAGGCAAAAATGTTCAGTGCGGTCTGTTGAACGTGGGCTTCGTTACAGACAAGCCTAATGTATTCCTAGACTGACCTAAAGAGATCGTCATTTACGAGTGCAATGGGCACGGGCTCATAGACTTTGCACCATAAATGAAACGAAACATGTCATCCGATCTGAATATTCATGTTTTTTGATACACCGGGTCGACTATCGTGTCTGGGTATGGCGTCATCCAAGTGAGAGGTACTAGAAATATGCATGGCGCTACAGATGCAGGCCGGATTGGGATATTTTATCGTATGGATGAAGTTAAGCTTGGCTTCCATGGAACCTGTGGTGGTAACCGAAGGTACCATGACACCTGTGGACTACGTAAACATTATTTTGGACCACCTGAGTCGCTGCATGTTTGTATTCCCCGACGGCGACGAAGTCTTCCAACAGGATAACTGTCCCCTTGTCGCAAACCCAGAACCGTGGTTTAGTGGTTTTCGTAGCATGATAGTGAACTCGCGTTTATTTCTTGGGACGTTGTTGGTTAAACCTTTTGTTAAAAGTAGTTGCCACAGTCTATGAAAAACATAATGAGAGCTTAACAGGCAAAATATTAGTCAGACACTTACAAGATCATACTGGTCCCTTTGGATAGCTGTAGATGTGGTCTCAGGCGGCCACGTGATCCTGTACTGGTGACGTAAATCATAGCGTGAAGTGGTTAAAATACGCCAGTCGGTTAAATGGAATCAGCCCCGTAAGATGGGTCAAAGTGAAAACTTGAAAGAAAGAAGCTCTCGTCTTGGAATGTGACCGTGATCACACAGTGAAGTATTTGCGAAAATTGTTGGTGTATCAATGCAGACTCTTCAAAGTGTCTACAAGGAATGGCGTACCACTCGAAGCCATGTAGCACGATGTGAGAACAGTGATCCTAAAAAGGCCCTAACAGGCAGGGTCCATAGACGAATTTCGCTTTTTGTCAGTGGAAATATGTTCCAAACTCGACACGTATTGCTTGTTTCTGTCTTAACCAGTATCCTAACGAACATTGCGAACACAGTTACATCCAACCAGCATTCGGGGAGGCCATTGCTGACAGCACCACATAAAGCGGCGCTTCTTCTGTGGGACAAACAACATTGAAATAGTGCAATGTGTTCCGAGGAGTCGCGAATTTGCCTCTTCTTGGAATTACACCGAGCATGTAGTTCACCGACGGCGCACTGGGGCAGTTGGACAGTGTGTGGGCCGCGCGGGATTAGCCGAGCGGTCTAGGGCTTTGCAGTCATGGTCTGTGCGGCTGGTCCCGGCGGAGTTTCGAGTCCTCCCTCGGGCATGGGTGTGTGTGTGTTTGTCCTTAGGATAATGTAGGTTAAGTAAGGTGAAAGCTTAGGGACTGATGACCTTAGCAGTTAAGTCCCATAAGATTTTTTTTTTAAAAAAAAGTGTGTGGAGAGTACAGGGGGTAGACGAAAATATGGAAACACCAAAAACACAAGACAGCACTATGCCTAATACGGTGCAGGAAACCCGCTGGAATTCAAAACAGCTTCCAGTTGTCTCAAAATGAATAAATACAGGTCCTGTAGGATTTTAATGCGAATCTTACAGCATTCGTCCTGCAAAATAGTGGCAAGTTCGGGTAATGATGATGGATAGCGATTAAGCAACCCTCTCTTCAAAGCAGACCACAGAGGTTCATTAACATTGAGATCTGAGGAGATGCGATATTTCATCTTCGTGTTCACAACCAGTCCTCTACGAGGCGAGCTCTGTGAACACATTTTCAATAACTTGCCAGAAGCCGTATAAAGCTTAACAACCAATGAAATAAAGTTTATGAAAAGCCTAAAGGATTTATTGGTGGCCAACTCCTTATCCATTGATGAATTTCTCAGTAGAACCAACTGATTTTGTATATATAATGTAACTTCTGCACCATTTCAGTGCAGTAATGTGTTCATTGTAAATAAATCCGGCGAACGGCCTACCCGAGGGAGGCCATAGTCAAAGACAAAAACGAGTTTCTTAATTTTAAATTCAGTGCATTAATGCGATCATAGTAAATGAGCGTTGTAAAATGATCCTTTCATATAGCGTTCATTAAAAGAAAGACTATCATTCCACTTCGCACCTGTGGAGGGAACATTAGCTTATTTGTTTTAGTTGTAAATATTTATCATGTATTTTTGTTTTTCTGACGTGGCTGGTGGTGGTGGTGGTTAGTGTTTAACGTCCCGTCGACAACGAGGTCATTAGAGACGGAGCGCAAGCTCGGGTTAGGGAAGGATTGGGAAGGAAATCGGCCGTGCCCTTTCAAAGGAACCATCTCGGCATTCGCCTGAAACGATTTAGGGAAATCACGGAAAACCTAAATCAGGATGGCCGGAGACGGGATTGAACCGTCGTCCTCCCGAATGCGAGTCCAGTGTGCTAACCACTGCGCCACCTCGCTCGGTGACGTGGCTGGCTCTGAGCACTATGGGACTTAACATCTGTGGTCATCAGTCCCCTAGAACGTAGAACTACTTAAACCTAACTAACCTAAGGACAT
The DNA here is from genome assembly GCF_021461395.2 of Schistocerca americana. Taxonomy (NCBI): domain Eukaryota; kingdom Metazoa; phylum Arthropoda; class Insecta; order Orthoptera; family Acrididae; genus Schistocerca; species Schistocerca americana. The sequence continues at coordinate 532,867,501 of NC_060122.1, forward strand.
CACACACATCCATGCCCGAGGCAGGATTCGAACCTGCGACCGTAGCGGTCACGCGGTTCGAGACTGAAGCGCCTTTAACCGCACGGCCACAGCGGCCTTTTCTGACGTGTTCTACATCCTGGAGGACCTCCTCACTGCGGATCAATTGGATTGAAAGTAAACCTAATCCAATCTAATGAGGGGCCCTGTCATTTAGGAACATATGATCACCAGTGAGGAACAAAAATTGTATCATGCCATGGACCTGATCAGCCAAAACGAATACATAATCTCAAATGCGACCTGACGGAGCAACCGTGAAGCCCATGGAATACTATGGTATGGTTGCCCAAACCGTCACCGATGCCCCCATAAAGGCCACTTTTCTCTCATGGATCGTAAACTCGGCCCCAAGTTGGAAAAAGTGTGAAACAAGAGTCGTTGGACCAAATTATTTTTTTCCATTGGTCAATAAACCAAGTTTTACGGGTTCAATATGTTTTGGTATACCGGGAATTCGCATCACTGATGTGTAGTTTTCGAATTTCAGCTCGTCCTGCAATTTCCAGCTTATGGAGCTCCCTTCACGTTGCTATGGTGCTGACACATTTCGGAGTGCCACACTCATTTCTGCACCGACTTGTGCAGCTGTCGTCTCTTATTTTTCGTCACAGTCCTCTTCCGTCACGAGCGTTCAACTCACACTATCGTCCGCATTGTGACTTAGCGATTGACGTATTACGCTTTCACTGTATGCAGTATGAATATGTGATACAATTTTCAAATAACTTCCGGGAATTCAGCCAGGTAACACTTTCAGCGACTGCCGATATTTCGGCGGGAGAACACCCCGCCATTTTCAAGGCCAGTTTGCCTTGAAAATGGCGGGGTGTTCTCCCGCCGAAATATCGGCGGTCGCTGAAAGTGTTACCTGGCTGAATTCCCGGAAGTTATTTGAAAGTTGTATACGCCAGGAGAAACTCAGGTCTCACATGTGATACAATGTCTCTAGAAACACCAAACACTTCGACCCCCTTGGTTACGGAAGCACCCACCATACGATCTCCAACAATTTGTCCACATTCGAATTCACTTAGCTCTGACATAATGCCCCAACAACTACACAGAACACTGTTGTGAGGACACTTATAACGTGCTGAGAACATTGCACAGGTTCCGTTGGTGGTTAAACACAGCAGCTAAATCTTCAGGCTTGACTAACATCTACATTAACGTTCAAGCATGAGTTTCTCGCGGTGATTCCATATTTTTGTCCGACTCCTGTATATTTCAGGCTATAAATGGTCCTGTGTGTGCCTCTGGTAGCTGGATGGTCAGCGCGACGGAATATCACACCTAACGGCCCTGGTTCGATTCCCGGCTGGGTCGGAGATTTTCTCCGCTCAGGGACTGGGTGTTGTGTTGTCCTTATCATCATCATTTTATCCCCATCGACACGCACGTCGCCTAAGTGGCGTCAGCTTGAAAGACTTGCACCAGGCGAACGGTCTATCCGTCGGGAGACGCTAGCCACACGGCATTTCCATTTCCAATGGTCCTGTGATGTTCTGTGCGTATATCTCGTACCTTAATTTGTCTCCATTGTTTTAGATTATAGTGAGCATGAAGCAATATATTTATTTCCACATTGCGGGCGACAAAGTACTGCCGTTCATGCTACATCTTCGTAATGAGTATGTCGTGCACACTCCCATGCCATGATCACAAGCGTGCACACACTCCTGGATTTGAGAGCTCTCAGACACATTATCGCATCTTGACTGACCTTCCAAATTTTCCGTTCTTAATAGCATAGAAAATATCTGCAATTATTCGGGAATGCGGGTGAAATATAGCAGTCAACATTCCTACGGTTTGGTAGATCCCTAAGACCTATTCAGGGATGAGAGGAAATTTGTAAATTTGTGGTAAGGTCTTACGGGACCAAACTGCTGAGGTCATCAGTCCCTAAGCTTACACACTACTTAATCTAACTTAAACTAATTTACGCTAAGGACAACACAAACACCGATGCCAGAGGGAGGACTCGAACCTCCTACACATTTGTATCTTAACGCTCATTTCATACCGGTACACCTGGCAGAAGACAAATTCGGTCTGTTAAAACTGAAATCAGGGGAATACACAGGTATAAACACAAATAAGACTGCAATCAAGAAGTTTTAAAGTACAGTTAGGCACTATGCTGTCACCATTATCATTTTCATATGTTTCTCAGTAGATTACGTGTCAAGAATAATTGCTAGCAGCTATGGTCGCAAGAAGACCGGTCTCATGACGACCATGTGGCCGACCGAGAGCGACGACCGTCGTGTCCGGTGTATGGGTCTGGCGGGTACTGCTACATCTGCAGCAGCAATTTGAGCAGGAGTTAGCATCGTAGTGACACAAAGAACTATCACAAATCGGCTGCTTCAAGGACCTCTCCGAGCTAGTCGCCCTCTAGCGTTCATTCCACTGACCTCAAACCACCGCCACCTCCGACTTCAGTGGTGTCGAGGGAGAGCTCTTTGGACGGCGGGGTGGAGGTCTGTTATAATTCTGATGGAAGCTGGTTCCGCCTCAACGCCAGTCGCAGCCATGTGTAGGTTAGAAGCAGGCCAGTTGATGACCTGCAACCAATCTGACTGTGTGCTAGTCGCATTGGATTTGAACCTTGAGTCATGGTCTGGGGTGCGATTTTACGTGACAGCAGGAGCGCTCCACTGGTTATCCCACCCTGACTGAAATATTGTATGTCAGTCTGGTGATTTGACCTTTTGTGCTGTCATTGATGAAAGCATTTCAAAGGGTGTTTCCCAACAGGATAATACTCGCCTACCTACCGCTGTCGCAGCCGACCGTGCTCTACGGTGTGCCGACATGTTGCATTGGCCTGTTCGATCACCAGATCTGACTGATATAGAACACACATGGGACATAATCGGATGACAGCTCTAGCGTCATCCACAACCAGCATTAACCGTCTCTGTGTCGGCCGCGGTGGTCTCGCGGTTCTAGGCGCGCAGTCCGGAACCGCGCGACTGCTACGGTCGCAGGTTCGAATCCTGCCTCGGGCATGGATGTATGGTATGTCCTTAGGTTAGTTAGGTTTAAGTAGTTCTAAGTTCTAGGGGACTGATGACCACAGATGTTAAGTCCCATAGTGCTCAGAGCCATTTGAACCATTTGAACATTTGACACGCAATATCTGATCAAAGGAATCCGGACACCTATTGGTGGACATTAATATGGTGTGCATCCAGCCTTCGCCTTCTTGACGATTTGAATTCTCCTGGGGACAATTTCAGTGAGGAGTGTGAATGTGTCGAGGAAAGGCAGCCCACTCTTCTTCAGGAGCCGATGCCAGGGAAGGTACTGGTGTCGGACGCTGACGTCTGTAGCGAAGTCGACGTTCTAATTCATCTCGAAGGTGTTCCTTTGTGTTTAGATTGGGACTCTGGGCAGGCTAGTCCGCTACTTCCAGAGATGCTGCTTTATGATAGGATGCAGGAAATCACATTCGTCAGAGTAATCGTTTCCGAACTGGTTCAAATGGCTCTGAGCACTATGGGACTTAACATCTGTGGCCATCAGTCCCCTAGATCTTAGAACTACTTAAACCTAACTAACCGAAGGACATCACACAGATCCATGCCGAGGCAGGATTCGCCCCTGCGACTGTAGCGGTCGCGCGGTTCCAGAATGAAGCGCCTAGAACCGCTCGGCCACACCGGCCGGCGGTTCCGAACTGTTCCACTAGGGTGCGCAATACACAACGCTGTAAAATGTGTTAATATTCTGCCGTATTTAGCGTTTTTTTTAGCTCAATAATGGGACCACTCCTCAGCCACGAAAATCACCCGCATACCGTAACACCACCTCCTTCCTTGGTGTTGTACATAACCGAATGTGAAGCCGTGCAGGCCATCGGCAACAGAATTGCGAGGCTTTTGACGATCTGCTCCATCATTGAACCTCTTTCTTTTTAACTCCCTAGGCACATCCATGGCGCCATCGCGACTGCCGGTAGAATGTTGAACTTGCGAGTGATTTCTTCTGCTGATGTCACGTTATTTTTGTGGGCCCCCTCTGCAGTTCTCGCGGGTCTCTGTCCGTCAGCAAATGAGGCGTGCCTGCTCTTGATTTAGCTGTTTGCTCTTCAGCCATATCACTTGGCAGTTTTAGAAGACTGAAGTGCGCCTGGTGGATGTGTTGCTCAGGTGACATCCAATGAGTAGACCACATTCGAATCACTGAGCTCTGCTACCGACACCATCCGCCCTTACGTTTTCTCTGCTGACAACAAAATACTCTCTACTGTCTTTTATACTGGCGTGTCCTCTTGTGACTTCTAGTGATGAATTCCGCATTACGTAATGGTGTCGGGTGATTTTGGTCAGATAATGTAGCTATTTTAATTCTGATTATATTTTAATGGCATTACAACAACCGCACATTTGTTTTAACCGTACGCTAAGCAAAATCGTGTGATTTTTACCGCCAAGTCCATTTAGCAGTGGCAGCTGCTGGCCGTTTAAAATACTCATTAGTGTCAGTCGCATAGCTGTTGTAATTGAATGCAACACATCAGAAGAAATACACGTTAAGCTGGTATGTTGTACTGTACATATCGAGAAGGTTTTTAAAAGTTATGTAGTTTGTTTCTAATGTTCCGTTTTAATTTCATGTTTCAGCAGAATCTGATGACAGTAATAGCCGAAATTACTTGTTAATTTAAAATTATCGCAATCTCATTCGCAGACTGTTTTCTTCACTTGACATGATAAATAATTTGGTGTACAGAATAGTTACAAGATCCCAGGATTCCCCAGATGTAAAGTGGTGATTAAAGTCCTTAATGCGCTGGTGTAAGAGCCTAACAGCAGAGTGCTGGAAGAGAGACCGATCTGGAGAAAAAGGCATCCTAAATGAGATCATTGTGATGCCACAGCCACAACTTTGAAGCATCTGCTCTCGCTGTGTGAGAAATTGCCGATTACTCGACAAGACAGTGAAATGATACTTATAAATCGCCTGACATGAGAGGTCCTTACCTCGTTAGATGATTGTATTCACTTCCGACTATGGATGCTTACACACTGCCGACTTACCTCGCCAGCAAAAGATGCAGCCAACTCAAAAAAGAGAAATTCTCTCATAGTGGTGCATATGTTTTGCATCAAATTCATCTCATATGACAAGTTCTAAACTATAGGTTAAACAAGACGGAATGTACATCCATAAATAGTTTCAGTCCTCTCTGAGTACTGTTACGTACGACTCTGTCTTTTAGAACCGAAAAGATTTAGAAATTATACAATAATCGGCAGATGAGACTCCGAAGGCCTGCAAGCCTTTCCTCGACTGACTTTCTCGTTCACTCGTAGAAAACTTCACTGGCGTGAAGTAGGAGTAACTTCTGCGGTAATTCCATTCAGGAATTATGTATAGCTGCAGTGGAGTAGATGTTGAACATATGCAAATACGACGTGTATGTCTGATTAATTTCAGTTTCACACCACACGACTCCAAAGACGATGTTAATTTTATCTGCAGTATTCAGCCACGTTGCTTGATCTTAAGTCCCGAAACACCTAGCTGTAGTGTTCAGTGTCGCGACCTTATTGACATACTGAACATCACAGTAAGAGACAAATTACATTTCACGCTTTCAAAAGTATTTCAAGCCAACTAAATACAGAAAATAAATACCGATAGGTCATTTTCGAACATTTCTAGTTTGCCCTTTTCCATCCACATCCTCAGGCTAAATAATAGTGGGAAATCTTACTCCCACAAACCTACCTAACAAAATTGCACCAGTTGTTCCTGAGTTATTCTACAATGTCATCCCTTCTTCATTCTCATCCCGGTGGAATATAGGAGGTTCTTAATTCCGTAGTGCGTCTTTTCAGATAGTAAGTAACCATGGAACCCTCGATTCTTTGAAGAGTTGAACTACCCTGTATAAAGCAGATTCGAACTTCTGATTATTTTACAAGTGAGTTGATGTATTAAATATTTGATGTTAAACGTGTAAGCGAGAAAGGTTTAGCAAAGAGTCGAAATTAGTTTAAAGTTTGTTGGAAATCGGTAAGTGCTCATTATCAAATACTGGATGGTATAATCTGGGTAATTTACACAAAGTTTCAGAAAAAGACCTATCTTTTAGTGCATCTCGGGATATATGACGTCTTATTTCCTTAACTATAATTTTACAGCTATATTCATAGGTATAGGTAGATACTGTGTGTGAAATGTGTTGCGAATACCGTTAGTAGTAATAAAGTAGTAAATTAAAACATCATGTCTGATGCAGTAGATTTTCACGGATCCAAATTTCTATGTCATCATAGCTCCTGAACTACATGTTGTACATTGATTTAATTTTGCTGGAAGATTTAGTGGTATATGTGGATACTGTCTGCAAAATGTATTACGAATAGAGTTAGTAGTAAAGAAGTAATAAATCAAAACGACACACCTGATGCGGCAGTGTTGCTGCATGAACAGCGAAAATGTAGTTAGCGATAAACATTGTACCTTCCATCATTTTGTGGAAGGCTGTTAGCGAGAAAAAGATTCGTGTAGGTTTCAAATTCTGTACAAAGTTCATTGGATGTCGCTAACTGCTCTCATGCTCAAATAATGGATGCATACAGTCTAGGTTTTCGCGAGCAGTGAGCTATCCTTCCTTTTCACCCCCAACCCTTACAGAGGTCGGTAGATCCTAATCCCACAGTGCTCTCTCCCACATAGAAAGTGATCTGTGCATCAAGTTTGTCTGAAACTGATCTAGTACTTTAGGATGAGATGGTCAACATACGTAAATACTATTGGATGCTGTTATGCAAGACCCGTTTTAACGTGAACAAACATGTTTCAGCACCTATGTGCCATCATCAGTGAGCTTCCTTTATTGAGATCTGTGATATGTGAAAATGTTTCAAGGGATAACTAATCTACGAAAAGTAGGCCAAAAGAACAGTTTTTATTTGTTGTTGTAATTACCTTAATTTTACGTTCAGCGCTTGTATAGGACCATTTGTACACTATCATGTACTGGTAGCTTGTTATCTTGAACCAAAGGATCATCATCATCATCATCATCATCATTTAAGACTGATTGTGCCTTTCAGCGTTCAGTCTGGAGCATAGCCCCCCTTATAAAATTCCTCCATGATCCCCTATTCAGTGCTAACATTGGTGCCTCTTCTGATGTTAAACCTATTACTTCGAAATCATTCTTAACCGAATCCAGGTACCTTCTCCTTGGTCTGCCCCGACTCCTCCTACCCTCTACTGCTGAACCCATGAGTCTCTTGGGTAACCTTGCTTCTCCCATGCGTGTAACATGACCCCACCATCTAAGCCTGTTCGCCCTGACTGCTACATCTATAGAGTTCATTCCCAGTTTTTCTTTGATTTCCTCATTGTGGACACCCTCCTGCCATTGTTCCCATCTACTAGTACCTGCAATCATCCTAGCTACTTTCATATCCGTAACCTCAACCTTGTTGATAAGGTAACCTGAATCTACCCAGCTTTCGCTCCCATACAACAAAGTTGGTCGAAAGATTGAACGGTGCACAGATAACTTAGTCTTGGTACTGACTTCCTTCTTGCAGAAGAGAGTAGATCGTAGCTGAGCGCTCACTGCATTAGCTTTGCTACACCTCGCTTCCAGTTCTTTCACTATGTTGCCATCCTGTGAGAATATGCATCCTAAGTACTTGAAACCGTCCACCTGTTCTAACTTTGTTCCTCCTATTTGGCACTCAATCCGTTTATATTTCTTTCCCACTGACACTACTTTCGTTTTGGAGATGCTAATCTTCATACCATAGTCCTTACATTTCTGATCTAGCTCTGAAAAATTACTCTGCAAACTTTCAATCGAATCTGCCATCACAACTAAGTCATCTGCATATGCAAGACTGCTTATTTTGTGTTCACATATCTTAATCTCACCCAGCCAGTTTATTGTTTTCAACATATCATCCATAAATAATATGAACAACAGTGGAGACAGGTTGCAGCCTTGTCTTACCCCTGAAACTACTCTGAACCATGAACTCAATTTACCGTCAACTCTAACTGCTGCCTGACTATCCATGTAAAGACCTTTAATTGCTTGCAAAAGTTTGCCTCCTATTCCATAATCTCGTAGAACAGACAATAACTTCCTCCTAGGAACCCGGTCATATGCCTTTTCTAGATCTATAAAGCATAGATACAATTCCCTGTTCCACTCATAACACTTCTCCATTATTTGTCGTAAGCTAAAGATCTGGTCCTGACAACCTCTAAGAGGCCTAAACCCACACTGATTTTCATTCAATTGGTCCTCAACTAATACTCGCACTTTCCTTTCAACAATACCTGAGAAAATTTTACCCACAACGCTGATTAAAGAAATACCTCTGTAGTTTTTACAATCTTTTCTGTTTCCATGTTTAAAGATTGGTGTGATTACTGCTTTTTTCCAGTCTGATGGAACCTGTCCCGACTCCCAGGCCATTTCAATTATCCTGTGTAGCCCTTTAAGACCTGACATTCCACTGTATTTGATGAGCTCCGACTTAATTTCATCCACCCCAGCTGCTTTATTGCACTGCAATCTATTGACCATTTTCTCCACTTCCTCAAACATGATCCTATTTCCATCATCATTCCTATCCCATTCTACCTCGAAATCTGAAACATTACTGATCGTATTTTCACCTACATTGAGCAACTCTTCAAAATATTCCCTCCATCTGCCCAAGGCATCCACAGGATTCACCAGCAGTTTTCCTGACCTGTCCAAAATACTTGGCATTTCCTTCTTACCTCCCTTTCGAAGACTGCTAATTACACTCCAGAATGGTTTTCCAGCAGCTTGACCCATAGTCTCCAACCTGTTTCCAAAGTCTTCCCAAGATTTCTTCTTGGATGCTGCAATTATCTGTTTGGCTTTGTTTCTTTCTACAACATAACTTTCTCTGTCTACCTGAGTTCTAGTATGTAGCCATTTTTATACGCCTTCTTTTTCCTTTTACAGGCTGCCTTGACTGTGTCATTCCACCAAGCTGTTTGCTTCATCCTACTTTTACACACTACTGTTCCAAGACATTCTTTAGCCACTTCTAGTACTGTGTCCCTGTACCTTGTCCATTCCTTTTCCAATGACTGTAATTGACTACATTTAACTAACTGGTACCTTTCTGAGTTCGCTGTTATGTACTTGTGTCTGATTTCCTTATCCTGAAGTTTCTCCACTCTTATCCTCCTACATATGGACCTGACCTCCTGCACTTTCGGCCTCGCAATCCCAATTTCACTGCAGATTAAATAATGATCAGTGTCATCAAAGAATCCCCTGAATACACGTGTGTCCCTCACAGCCTTTCTGAATTCCTGATCTGTTATTATATAGTCAATGACAGATCTGGTTCCCCTGCTTTCCCACGTATACCGGTGAATGTTCTTATGTTTAAAAAAGGAGTTTGTGATTACTAAGCCCATACTGGCACAGAAATCCAAGAGTTGCTTCCCGTTCCTGTTGGCCTCCATATCCTCTCCAAATTTACCCATAACCTTTTCATACCCTTCTGTTCGATTTCCAATCCTGGCGTTAAAATCACCCATGAGCAGAACACTGTCCTTGTCCTTTACTGTAACAACTACATCACTGAGTGCCTCATAAAAACTATCCATCTCATCTTGATCAGTCCCTTCACAATGCGAATATACTGACACAATCCTAATTTTCTTGCTAGACACTGTCAAATCTATCCACATAAGTCGTTCGTTTACATACCTTATTGCAACTACGCTGGGTTCCATTTCTTTCCTGATGTAAAGCCCTACACCCCATTGTGCTATTCCTGCTTTGACTCCTGACATGTAGACCTTGTATTCTCCCACTTCCTCTTCTTTCTCACCCCTTACCCGAATGTCACTAACAGCTAAAACGTCCAGCCCCATCTTACTTGCAGCCTCTGCCAGCTCTACCTTCTTCCCAGAGTAGCCGCCATTGATATTAATAGCTCCCCATCTCATTACCATTTGTTTGCCAAGTCGTATCTTAGGAGTCCCTGGTTTGTCAGTTAGAGGTGGGACTCCATCACCTCCAAAGGTCCGAGGCATTTTGCTCTGATTGTTGCCAGCATCATATTTAAAGTACCAGGGAAGCAGGTTGCTAGCCTTACTTGCCCCGAGTCCCATTGGGTTTTACCCCTAACGGCTGAGGGACTAACCGGTTGATTTGGTAGTCTTTGCCGTATGAGCACAAAGGTGACCACGACTCAGAATACGTCCGAGATGCTCAGCCTTATTCCAAAGTAACTGGTATCCCGACTGTCGGGACCACTTACTTGGCCACTCATACGTTGCCCGTGGTTCATGAACTAGGACATGACTACAGGAACCCACACCATGAACCAAAGGATGTTAATGTGAGTTTAGTTTGGGAGTTAACACATCACTTTATGTTTGAACGTCCTATCCCAGTTGCCATCACTTGTTCTCAAGTGAATTTGGCGTCTAATTTCAATGTTCTCTCTCTCTCTCTCTCTCTCTCTCTCTCTCTCTCTCTCCCTCCAATGACTTGTTTTCTTTTCTGTAAAGTTCCTTTCCTGTGTTAAATAGCAGGACTTTGGATAGTTTATTGTATACATTTATAACCTATTTCCCTTCTGCTATTGCCTTCTGTATCTAGAAATTTTACTCTATTGTTAGTTTATGGTACAGACTATGGCTGGATTTTGGTATTCTTAAATCTGTTTCTATTGTGGTTGGGTGATGTGGGCTGTTAGGTGGGCAGCAAATGTGGCATGAGAGCTGCTACTTTCTAGAGCTCTGAGGTGTTCCGAACATCTTGCTTCATACTACCTGCACGTTTGTCCTATGCCTACTGACTGGCAAGTGTTGCATGTGATTTCATAAAATAAGCATGATTTGTTGAATTTATCTGTGTGTGTTTCCGATGTTGTAAGACTTTTGTCCGTTGTGTTGTGCTGCCTCTCCTGTATCCTATTTTACAAATTACATCTATAATTTGCCAATAAATCAGCAGTATTAGCTAATTTTGAGGAAATAACAGAGGCATACAAGGTACACATTCAAAAATAATGAAAGATAAACGGTGTAAGTAGGCTGTTTATGTTTTCTCTATGTAAGTAGGCTGTTTATGTTTTCTCTATGTAAGTAGGCTGTTTAGGTTTTTTATTGGTAACGCCACCTCTGTATGAAAATCACTGGCTGTGCTGTGTGCAGTCTGTGGCTGCTTTGCATTGTTGTAATTCTCGCCATTGTAGTGTTAGGCAGCTGGATGTGAACAGCGCGTAGCGTTGCGCAGTTGGAGGTGAGCCGCCAGCAGTGGTGGATGTGGGGAGAGAGATGGCGGAGATTTGTAATTTGTCATGAACTGATATATATATTATGACTTGTGATGATATTAAGGTAAATACATTGTTTGTTCTCTATTAATATCTTTCATTTGCTAACTATCCCTATCAGTAGTTAGTGCCTTCCATAGTTTGAATCTTTTATTTAGCTGGCAGTAGTGGCGCTCGCTGTATTGCAGTAGCTTGAGCAGCGAAGATTTTTGTGAGGTAAGTGATTTGTGAAAGATATAGTTTAATGTTAGACAGGGCCATTCTTTTGTAGAGAATTTTGAAAGTCAGATTGCGTTGCGTTAACAAAATATTGTGTGTCAGTTTAAGCACAGTCCTGTATAATTGTTCAAAGGGGACGTTTCATATGTCGACCCTTAGCCGAGGATACCTCACTGGAATCTTCTGATTTTTTTTCTTGTAGTTTGTGTAATTGGTGTAGCTTTTGTTTATTGCTAGCGCGTAATTGTAGAGAGAATCTCCTTTGTAGTTGCAGTCTTTCATTATTGTACAGTAAAACAGTTGTGGCATGCATGTAGATTTGCACTAAGTATTTCGCAGCTGCGCTTGCAATTAACTAGATATTATTTTCAGTGCTATGTCAATGTGTTCTCTTATTTTTGATCTTCAAATTGTGTTTTTCTGTGTTGTCGTGTGAAATACTGTGACAATAATGGCGTGTGAAAAACGTAACACTAGGCTCCAAAGTAAACTGAGAAATGACAGTGAAAATGAAAGCAGTGTGTTAGCGCCACCGAGTAATGAATTAAGTGATGTTCAAAGTAGTAATTTGGTAATCGTGCATAGGGAAATGGAGCGGGCTGCAAACAATGGTGTAGACAGTGAAACAGGTAGTGAACAGGGAAGCATTATCGATCGATCGGTCGGCAACAGCTCGCCTCAGGAATCCGAAATGACAGGACACAATTTCGCAAATACTGTAGATTCAGGTTTTGGGTCATCACCGTTTTCTCAAATAAGTCAAGACGCATTTTCTGCTTGTCAAAATGTGAATGTTGCCGGTGCAAATGCACTGCCGAAAAGCGTAGAGAAACAGATTCCAGACACTAATACATTATTATTGCAATTAATGCAACAAATGGAACAAAATCAGAGACAAACACAGCAAAAGCTTGAAAAGTTAGACACAATGGAACAACACCAGAGACAAACACAGCAACAGTTAGACACAATGGAACAAAATCAGAGACAAACACAGCAACAGCTTCAAAAGTTAGACTCATTGGAACAAACTCTTGAACAAACGCGTGAAGATTTAACTACTGAGTTACATAACATTGAATCGAAATGTCAAAAAGTCTGTAATGACGTAAAAACACAAATTTGTGAGCATTTTCAACCTATTTTTTCGCGGCATGAAAATGCATTACAGAATCACGAAGCAGCCATAAAAGAACTGCAAGCCATTGTTCATGAAAATCATGAGACCTTGTGGGCTAAAATTGACTCAGTTGCATCTACCGATTCGGTTACGCAACTTGCAATAACTCAGGAAAACTTAAAGGACACAGTAGATACGATTTCAACACAAATGGACACTCTGAAACTTGGTTCAGATTGAAAAAGCCTGTTACAGCCTCTGAACACATAAATGAACAAGGAAGACTGAGTGCACCAATTGTTAATGCAAACTTAACAAGAGAATTAGTAGCTGCACAAATAATACAGTTAATTAGAACACACATATATCCACCATAACCTTAATAACAGAACGCCAGAGGATATGACGTCCTATAAGCAAAAACAAACTAAGAAAACAATGCCATATTAATAAAAGCAGACAAAAGAAATATTATGACGATTATTGATGAAAAGGAATACATAGATAAAACACTACATGGTATGTAAGATAACAGTGTCACAAAACTGACCAGTGACTCATCTGCAAGGTTCCAGAAAAACATTGAACAGGCATTAGAAAGCCTCAAAAATATATGCCTAATAAAAAGTATGACAGAAATCCAAGGGCGACACTCTAAATATCCTACCAAAAGTGCACAAACAAATTATTCCATTAAGACTAGTAGTCAGTATCAGAGATGCTCCATATTATCACCTAACCCAATATACACACATACACAGCGTAGGCAACATAATACAGAAACAGGGATACGGGACACACTACACAAAGAGCTCAGAACACAGGAAGCACCCACAGACAAATTCAACAGATCAGGCACATTTTATGAATTCACGTACAACACTTGCCAGTCAAGATACGCAAGACAAACATGCAGGGACTTTAAAACAAGATATTCAGAACACGTCAAAGATCTGACCCCAGTACGCATTTGCTGACCGTCTAATAGCCCACAGCCACCACCCAGCTACAACGAAAAGAAAAAGAATGTTTACTCTGTATTTTGATGAAGTGATATGTGTTCGTTACAAATAAATTTCTGCAAAATGTATGTAATATTTGTGTGTTCTTCTCAGTAACTCAGGAAAACGCGAATGGAACAGGATCCGCTGAAACAAAACATAGAGAATCGCAAATACAAGCGCGAAATATCCTGGCACTATTTTCTCTCTATATATAAAAGGCAACGTCTTGCCGTCTCATCATCGCCGAGCCCAAACTAGTAACGTAAAAACTTGAAATCTGGAGAAGATGTGGATCTTATACTGTAGGCATCGTTTAAGAAAGGATTTTTCGAAGTTCCAACCATAAAGGAGTGAAATAGGAGACCACAATTTTGTTTGAAAAATTGTCGCTATGAAGGCAACAGACCTACGAAAATTCGCATTTGATTCCCAGGTCATAAATAAAGAAATACGTGTTTCGGAACTACTAAAACATTTTTAAGTTAATTCTATGAATATTGGTAGTTGACATCTCGGTTGCAAATAAAAAAATTGTGTTCAAAGTTTTTGGAAATTGAACTCTAAAGGGGGTGAAACAGGGGATGAGACTTTATGAAAATATTTTATTATGAAAGCGTTTTGAAAGCTAAATCTGTGAAATTGGCTTCTCAGTTAGAAATTAAAAATACGTCTTTCACAGTTTTTGGAAAGTCAACCACTATGGGAGTGAAACAGGGAATGAAAGTTTTTAAGGAAATATTTCATTGTGCAAACGTTTTTGGAGCTAAATCTATGAAAATTTGTATTTGGCTTCCCTGTTAGAAATAAAAGATACCTATATCATTATTTTTGGAAATTCAACCCCTAATGAGGCGAAATGGAGTCAAAGCGGTTCACTGATTCATTATCGCCCAGCCCTAACCGCTAAGAATAGAAACTTGAAGTTTGGAGAGGGTGTGGATCTTGTACTGTAGGCGTCGTCTAAGAAGCGAGTGTCCGAAATTCCACTCCTAAGGGGTTGAAACAGGGGGGTGAAAGGCTTTTTGAAAGTATGTCCCAATTAAGGAAGTTTTGAAGCTAGAACTTCTGAAACTGGTGTTTGGTTTTTCAATCATTAAATAAATGTGTGTTTCAGCATTTCTGGAAATTCGACCACCAAGGGGTAAAAATAGTGGCTGAAAGTTTTTTTGAAAGTGAATGATTACTAAAGAACTACTGAAGAATTTTTAAGGCTGCGTGTATGACATTTGGTATTTGACTTCTCGGAGAAAAGTAAAAAAAAAAAAAAAAAAAAAAAAAATACGCGTTCCTGGAAATTGAACCTAAGGGAGTGAAATAGGGGATGACAATTCTTAAGAAGGTGTTTCGTTACATTAAAAAAAGTTAAAGCCAAATTTATGAAAATTTGTATCTCACTTCTCGTTTAAATATAATGAAATATTAGGAAATATTAGTTAGGTCGTTTAAATATAAAGAAATATTAGTTAGGGGATGAAAGTTGCTATGTAAATATCCCCACAAGAACGCAAAAGGCATGATTAACAAAAACTTGGACTCCAGCAACCAGAATCACTTCTTAGTCAGAAATACATTCGGAAAGGATCATGGTTATATGGCCTTATTTAGTGTGAAAAACTTTGATGATGTTACAGTTGCTGAGCAACATAAAAATTCGATTAACTGAAAACAAAAAAAATGTCTTGGCTTAGCTAGTTTAAACGTAAATTGATGTCCTAACCATCAAACTACATTAACATCGTTTGGCTGCAGATTACAAGGTACCAGTACGTGGTAACGTACAAATGGTCCTACATATAAGCACAATGTAAAATTAAGATATCGACGAAAAAACAAATAAAACTGTTCTTTGGCCTAATTTTCGCAGACTAGTTATTTAAAATATGTTCATTTTTCGCAGACTTTATTTTAAAAAAAAACCCACTAATATTGGCCCAGAGATGCAGAAACATGTTTCGGTCGCAAGCAAAAACAGTGTCTCGCATAACAGGCGGATTTACTATCCAATGATTTTTGCTGCAATCATGGCAAATGCAAGAACAGGAAGTCCAAATGATGAGTATACATACATATACACAAACATCAATATTTATGAAATACAGAGCTCGCTCACTGTCTAAGAACTGAAGACAAATAATGATGTAAGTATTGGTAATAGGGCATTTGCGTGCAATAATAATCGAAATACCAAATGTGTCTCAGCTAAGGTCGCAGGACTTCACTGCACTATATGGCATGCGTGTAAAAGCAAGATATCGGTACATGGACAATAACGTGTAATGCAAATAAATAAATATCGTATAATAAAATCAAATGGAGAGTACATAATCTTCTCTTGCCGGAGACAGACAGCCTGGAGAAGGGATGTGAGTTGTCGGAGGCAAATAACACAGACCACCGTGCGGAGAATGTAAATTGAGAAAATGGCACTGGTGTCAGTAAAATAGCTTCGTCTAGCTTATTTCTGATGCTTAATGGACGGACACAGACAGGCTGTAATCTACCACGAAAAAGGAGTCAGGCATGCCACGGAGCGGCCACTTCCCATCACTGAGCAGATGTGCATTCTGTTTGCTCACATATGGAACGAGGAGCTTCGAGAGATTATTTTTCACTATAAAACAGTAAATGCTTTGGAATGATAAATTACGTAGCACGCAGCCACAGTACATTATAAGTTCCGGAGACTGTCGTCACTGTAGCGCTTGTTTAGCGTGATGTATCACGCATCATCTGAAGAGCGCTTTGTTACGCTGTCACTCGAGTTTCCACTCCCTGGTGGGGCTTAACGCGTACCGTGAGAATTGCCAGCAATCGCATGTTCGCGTGCTAATAGCATGCAAATTCAGGCGGTCAGCCACCCACGACACAACAGCAATCCTCCGGCTCTTCAACGGGATTATCTAACATTTACATTAACTAATGTTCAGCTATTGCTGGTTCCGGCTGATTCTGGAATGACGACTGGTCAATAACTTGTCAACTGAAAATGGAAACGTCGTTATATGGCTCGCGTCGATGCTATTGTACAACAGCAGTTCAAACAGGTATCGGTATCAATCATTGTGAACAATAAATGATTCTGACTTTTTAAGAATGTATCTCCCAAATGAAGTATAATGTTGAAACGCCCTGCTAATCCCGCAGGACAGGATAGATTGTATAAATTGTGGAACGGGCCAAAAATAAGGGGCTGTTAGTTACACTCGAACATACAACTTTATTATTTGCTCAAACATTACAAAAGAATACAAACAATTTTTTTTTTGAAACACAGCCTTAATCTTTGGGACTAAATTATCGGCTGAAAGCCACTTTAATTTAAAAACAGCAGAAGGGCAATAACTTAAAACGTAAGCATCATCAGAAGTTTAAAAGGCAAGCCTTGTCTTAAAACAACTGATTAGTTAGGCTGAAGTAAACAAGTTAAATTCAAATCGGTTAAAGGCCTAACACTTAAAACTCCATAATATTTTTTTTAAATATTAAAGGTCTTACGTGAAACAGTTCTTTAATTTAGGCTGAAGGCCTTAAGAGCAAACAACTCTAATTTAAAACAAAAATCGGCTAGAACCCATACAAGTACAAACAACAAGAACAAATTTAAAAAAAGGGCAGTACACCCAAGGGCGCCTGTAATTCAAACACTAACGGTCGCTTAGGTGAGACAGGCAGTCGGACCAACCATTTTCAATCCTCGGGGAACCCAACCGACAGACCAATTATCAAGATCAGTTCCGCTCCACACTTGCAGCAAAACTCAAACGATGCTTACAGCGGAGCCTGGAACAACAACCAAAACGGATCACAGATAACCAATAAGCGGTGAACGACCCAAATACACGTCGTCTAATCAGACGACAGACCAAACGGCCAAGCAAGGTCGTTGCCACCCAAACGTGTGTATCGGAAATCGTCGGGCGAGTGATGGGTATCCTGTCCTTCCTCGCCACTCCACGCCAAACGACCAGAGCAGAGCCAGTACGCCGACAACCTTTAAATAACTTGTCAGTCAAACCACGTAACTACACACAGTTTCACGAACACTTGCACGAAAAACTAGACAATGCTAACGGCAGTGAGTGAGCAAAGCAAGGACGAATCACGAATTTGCACACACAGCCAACCCATAAGCGATCGCTGTCCAAATGTACGTCGTCCGACAAGACGACCGACCGACGATCAACCAAAGTCGTCCCCACTCAAATCATGTGTGTCGGCGATCATCGGCGAGTGATGGCTAACCGCGCCTCCCTGGCGCTGCATGCCCCACTGATGCTACAATGCGACTGCGCCAACCGACCAACTGCTACACATCAGCACGGAGACGGCACTAAAATAACTGGCCAGTGAACATCACAGGATACACACAATTTCACAAACACTTTGACGAAGAACGCGACAAATGCTAAAAGCAGTTACTGTGCAATCACCAGGACGGACCACGAGTTGAGACACACACCGCCAACCCATAAGCCATCGGCGAGCAAATATACGTCGTCCGGTAAGACAACCAACCGACGATCAGCAAAGACCATCCCCACTCAGGTTGTGTGTGCCGGCAACGGTTGGGCGAGTCATGGCTATCCGAACCTCACTGCTGCTCCAACCCGACCGAACTTCTGCCGCATCCCAACTGTCCGACTGCCAGTTCCTGGTGCTCTCCAACGCACTTCACTGCCCGGTCCGAACTGCACTCCTGGCGCCTTCCAACCCCTTGGACGACACACGACCACCAGGAAGTAGTAGAAGTCCAGCAAAGATAAAACAGCAGGGCCTATATCGATAAGCGCTGCTTCTGTCGCTCACGGGCAGGCAAGTCAGCAACGCAGTGACACCAGTAACAGAAAATTAACATAACGAGGCAGCAGTACGGTAAAAACAGGTTGTTAAATAAGAGATGGCACGAACACGAGCCACGCACGGCTCAAATGTATTTCACTGTCCCAACGTTTTTGTTACCTCTTACACTCGTAGAACACGATTTTCCCATCTTCATTACTCAGATAAAATGCACAACTGCAAAGGCAAACCTTTCTAATTTATCAGTTACAGAGAAGAAAACATTGCTGTGGATCATAAATGTGACACGATATAAATATATTATTTGCGACTTCGAATATATATAAGATCGAAGGCCACCAGACAAATTACGACAGTTCCTTATTTTAGGATTCCATCAGCTGATTATCGGTACTTTATTTAATACAGCTTTTCGACAATGATAAATTCCGAGATGACGAACCGAACAATAGCTTCGTATCATTATAGCAGTATCTTTTCTCTTAGAAGCAAGTAAGTTAAAGTTTAATGTGCTGCTAGAATTCGTGAAGTAGTAACGAAGAGATGCATTCCTTTTATTGCAGCTTTCAAGAAACTGTTGCTGGAAGTTGTTGATCTAGTATTTTAATATTAATTACACACGGCCTAGATAGAAACTACCTTCACTTTTATCGACATGTTGAGATTATGGTAAACCATTACTGCGACATGAACACATAAGCCAAGACATATTTTCCACATATTCTTTTGTTAAACAGCACATTTGTAATCATTTAAGTACGAAAAAGGGAAGAATTAATAGTGAATACAGTTTTAAATAATTAAAAATAAACTTGTAAGATGTTGTGTCCCACAGTGCTCAGAGCCATTTGAACACTTGTAAGATTGTAACAAGTAAAACTGTTGACATTCTCAGACACAAAAATCAAACAGAAAGGAAGGTGATCTCTATTTTTAAAACGGAAAGCAACGATGAATGACCTTCCCTTAATTAAGTTGATAAAAACAGAATAACTTGCAGCTTCCAGTCAGCAGATAACATCTATAGGTCATCCAACGCAAGCCATTCTCCATTTCAGTGCAGCAGCATCCATCTCGTAGCGTTCCCACCGTATCAAGTTTGGCCATTCACAGCCAGACCGTGGAGCGGACTTCAGTAGAGCCTGATTACCCCCGAATTCGCTGATCCAAGGTAATTTTACATTCGTAGATGGATTCTTACAACTTCGTATCACGGAAAACATTTGAAGTTGACTGATCTGGACAGTGACTAAATACTCTCTCCAAAGCGCGACTCGGCAAATCGTGGTTTATCCCCCTAGCTCGTCGAAGAAAATCGCGATAAAAAGTGTAAAAGAACATTTTCCTCAGCAAAAGATCAACTTGTACAGAACTACAGTAACTGTCTACGTAAGACACAGTTTCATAACAACTTTCACAACGTATAAAAACGATAAACTGAGATTTAAATAATACAAGTAAAAACATAAATAGCAGAAACTGTTCAGTTATATTAGCAACACAATTTCCATGGACTATAGTAAACAGAAATAAACGTAACAGATGTATACGTGTGTGTGATGTTGCGTTACAGGCCGGCTACTCGTATTGACTGGCTACATCAGCTTGAACTGATAGGTCCAGTACAAGCTCTGCAAATCGCTGAGGTACGTGGCAGATGGTAGTTAGCGTGACACGACATATTAAGGTTTCTTTCCCCTCCAATCGCGTTTAGAGCTTGGGAAATATGAATCTGTGCATGTTGTCTTCACCGTCCCATCCGGAGTGATAAGTAAGTGAATTCTTCATTTAATACTGATTCTCGTAACTATGTAGGTAGGCTTTTCCGGAATAGTTGGCCTTCAAGCGTTTGCCAGTTCAGGGTATTCAGCATATCCCTGATACTCTCGCGTGCGTGAAGCAAACCTGTGACTATCTGTGCTGCCCTTCTTTCTGTATGTTCAATGTCGCCTGTTAGTCCCATTTGTTATAATCCCACACACTTGGGGAATCTTCTGAGAAGTGATTTGTAAGGAATCTTCTTATTAGGCTCATTGCATTTACCCAACGTCCTGCCAATGAATCTAAGTCTGCAAATAGCCTTATTTACGTTTGACTACGATAATTCCCCTTCACATCCCTAACAAGTTCCATACCAAAGTATCTGTATAAGTTGACTGATTCAAATTAATTTTTAATATTGTAGTCATACGAAACTGCCCGTTGGTTATAATTAAAACTGCAGCTACTGTCGGAGGTCCAGTGTGGGCTGTAATTACCGTGCGGCAGCGAAACTCGGTGGATATGCTAATGCGTTAATACGGAACTGATTTACGCTGGAAAAAAATTACTTCCAGTTTCGGCCACTAGATGCAAATTTGGCGCAATAGAGCATCTCGTCGACGTCTCCAGTGCTCATATTAAACGACTTCTGTAAGCGGCGGTTAATAATAAAATCAACAGTATGCCTTTTTCATTTGTTTGGCTTTTTCTGTCCACGTGCCATTCCTTATCCATTACATATGGTAACATTTCTACACGTATTTCTTGGATTCACAGCGGCAGATGTGCACCTGCTGCCCAAAAATGAGAATAATTTTTTTTTTCCAGCGTAGATCGGTTCCCCCTTAACGCTTTAATAGATCAACTAATTTCGCTGCTCTACGATATTTACAACCCACATTGGACGTTAGTGAGTAGCTCCACATTAATTACGAGTCTAACCACCCGGTATAATTCTGCGTCACCTAACGTGCACAGTTATACATTTCTCAACACTTAAAACAGGTTGCCAGTATTTGTGATACTTTGAAATCTTATCGAGGTCTGACTGGTGCTGCTTTTTTGTGGTCCTACCTCAGTCGGTTAAAGCGGAACCCTTATAGGACTGTCTGTCTGTCAAAAACCTTTTATCCTTAGGAACGAGTAGATGCATTAAGTTGAGGTTTATTTCGTATACTGAGGTCTATGGTCCCTTTGATGTATAAAACATTTAAGCTCGTAAGTCACTGCAGTCAAAAGATACCGCCATTTGTGCCACAAATTTGGCAAGAAGCAAGGTTTCACAGTACAAGTAAAGGAAAAATCCTAAAACTGTTAAACTACAATTAGCTCACACGAAAAAATATTTGTTTTGTCATTTATTGCCCCACGTCAAACTGGAATTTAATCAGTATTTAAGCATTCAAGCTGACTGTGTCGCAATACTAAGAGTCAAACATCAGGCAAGGTATGACTTTATTGCTCATATGACGCTTGAAACACCGTATCTACGTGCAGTGATCGCTCCTGGATACGCGTATATCAACAATTAAGTCACTCCTTGCCAGATGTCTGACTTTTACCATTTAGATCCAGTCGACCTGAATGCAGAACTACTGATTGTTATAATAAATGGTCGCTTGCCTCCTGGTTGACTTTGTCACATATGTGTTATTGAACTCAAAAAATTATCCAAAATCTTGGAACCCTTGAACAGATATCTTGTCAGTATCAATACCGATAACAGGCAAAGATGGTTAACGTTCTCGATTTACGGAATGGATAAAGTGTCTGTAAACATAATTAAGTTTGTACTGAACCGTCAAGGCGTGAGTCCTACACGGACCTGGAAAATCTTTTTCAAGTAGTAATTCATTACAAATAACTTAACCATTTGCAAAAAGTCCGCCAGACCATTGATGTGCAGTATGAACAACCAGGGTTCCAGTACACATCACTGGATCACTCCTGAAGTTACTTCTCGTTCTGTCGATGACTCTACGTCAAAGTCAACATACTGCGTCCCTCTACCAAAGAACCCATGAGCCAGTCACATCTTTATTTAATACCCGCTACGATCACACTTTTGTTAATAATAGTTGGTGTGTTACCGAGTCGAATGCTTTTCGAAAGTCAGGAAATACTGAACCCACATAGTGAACTTGGTCCGTGGCTTTCAGGACGTTATATGAGAAAAACGCAACCTAGGTTTCACATGACCGATGTTTTGTGAATCCGTGCTAGTTCCCGTGGAGAAGGATATTCTATTCGAGTTACCTCATTACGTCTGACCTCAGAATACACACACATTAAAACAAGTTTTGCATCGCCTCGGTTCCGAGAGTTCCGGAACCTGTACTGAAAATTGGAATAGATTGCAACATAAATATTATTTCCACCCTTTTTATTGCTCATGAAAACCACACACTGCATGGCGTACCACCATATAGCGGCACTTTCAGAGATGGTGGTCCAGATTTCAGTACATACCGGTACCTCCAATACCCAGCAGCACGTCTTCTTGCATTGAGCATGCCTGTATTAGTCGTGTCATACTATCCACAAGTTCATCAAGGAACTGTTGGTCCAGATTGTTCCACTCCTCAACGGCGATCCGGCGTAGATCCCTCAGAGTGGTTGGTTCGTCAGGTCGTCCATAAACAGCCCTTTTCAATCTATCCCAGGCATGTTCGATAGGGTTCATGTCTGGAGAACATGCTGGCCACGCTAGTCGAGCGATGTCGTTATTCTGAAGGAAGTCATTCACAAGATGTGCACGATGGGGGCGCGAATTGTCGTCCATGAAGACGAATGCCTCGCCAATATGATGCCGAGACGGAGGATGGAATGCAAGTATCGTACAGCCGTTACGGCGCCTTCCATGACGACCAGCGGCGTACGTCGGCCCCAGATAATGCCATCACAAAACAGTTGGAAACCTCCACCTTGCTGCACTCGCTGACAGTGTGTCTAAGGCGTTCAGCCTGACCGGGTCGCCTCCAAACACGTGTCCGACGACTGTCTTGTTGAAAGCATATGCGACACTCATCGGTGAAGAGAACTTCATGCCAATTCTGAGCGGTCCATTCAGCATGTCGTTGGGCCCATCTGTACCGCTCTGCATCGTGTCGTAGTTGCAAAGACCACGCCATGGACGCCGGGATTGAAGTTGCGCATCAAGTAGCCTATTACGCACAGTTTGAGTCGTAACACGACGTGCTGTGGCTACACAAAAACATTTTTCAACATGGTGGCGATGCTGTCAGGGCTCCTCCGAGCCATAATCTGTAGGTAGTGGTCATCCAATGCAGTAGTAGCCCTTGGGCGGCCTGAGAAAGGTATGCCATCGACAGTTCCTGTCTCCCTGTATCTCCTCCATGTCCGAACAACATCGCTGTGGTTTACTGCGAGACGCCTGGATACTTCCCTTGTTGAGAGCGCTTCCTGGCACAAAGTAACAATGCGGACGCGATCGACCCTCAGTATTGACCGTCTAGGCATGGTAGAACTACACGAGCCGCGTACCTCCTTCGTGGTGGTATGACTGGAACTGATCGGCTGTCGGAGGCCCTCAGTCTAACAGACGCTGCTAGCATGGTTGTTTACATCTTTGGGCGGGTTTAGTGACATCTCTGAACAGTTAAAGGGACTATGTCTGTGACACAATATACACAGTCAACGTCTGTCTTCAGGATTTCTGGGAACCGGGGTGAAGCAAAACTTTTATTCATGTTTGTACTATAGGATTGTGCAAGATATGGACGACAAGAAATAGGAAAGTGGTTTTGTGGAACACAACAGTTTTTGTGGATCACAGCTGCTATCCTTTCATATAGACGGGTGTGTCTTGTAATTTATTCTAATCACTGGGTACAGTCTTATTCCAGATCTACGCACATTATAATGTCAATGGAAACTGACTCATAAGCAAATTCTATCGAACCCCGAAGCCTTGTTTAGTGATTTTAGGGGTTTCACAACGCCACTGACACTGATCACTCATCTTTACAGTTGTGTCAGAACAAAACTGATGCAGTATTTTTGTATATTCGTTAGTAACCTTTCTATGTCATCCATGAGTGTCTCAACACTAACCTTGGTGTCACTGACAGCCTCTACGTATCACCAACAATTCTTTGGATTTCGTGAGGGATTTTTCGTTAATTTTCCGATATGGTAGTTGT
This sequence comes from Schistocerca americana, assembly GCF_021461395.2. Classification (NCBI taxonomy): domain Eukaryota; kingdom Metazoa; phylum Arthropoda; class Insecta; order Orthoptera; family Acrididae; genus Schistocerca; species Schistocerca americana. The sequence continues at coordinate 532,891,931 of NC_060122.1, forward strand.
TGTAACCACAACCAACAGTGGGAACGCCTTGGCTGCGGATCGGAGCCGCCAGGCGGGGAAGCCGCCGGCGGTGGAGCACGCACCACCGGGTAAACACAGGACGAGTCGGACGACAGACTAACGACAACTGACAACAACCGACCACGGCCGACTATGAGCGACACAACAAGGAAGAGATAAACAACGGAGGCTTGTGGAAACCACAACACCAAACACCAAACGTAAATCCACTCGGAACCAGAGCCAGGCAAATGTCAACAACGAGCAACGACCAGAACGCAGTACCGCCGAGACAGAAACGAATCCAGAGCGAGTACCAGACTGGCTGGACTAGGTTTTTTTTTTCCTTTATTGTATTTCAATTCCCCATCAGTGCGGGCTGGCAGCAGCATATGCGCTGCTCTTCAGCCGAAAGACATAGAACAAACACTAGAAGACATTTAAAAATAACAAAGGAGAGAATATGGTGAACAGAGATATAAAAACGGGGGAACACCATGGAAGGCAATAGACAAAAAACGGGGTGACTGTAAAATGGAGATAAAAAACTGTTTAAAAGTAGCACACACAAAAAGCCACACACTGCAACATCTAAAAGAACACAAGGCACAGTATGACTGGAGCATAAAAGGTATCTGCCAGGCGCAAGGAGATGAGGGAGACCGGAAGAAGGGAGGGAGGGGAAGAGATGGGGGAGATGAGCGGGGGGCACGCCGAAGAGGGCCAGGTAGGGAGGGATGTGGGAAGGAAGGGAGGGAAAGAGGCAAGTATGGGGTGCAGGGTCTCAGTGCTGGTGGGGGGGGGGGGGGGGAAGGAGGAAAATCCGCTCTGGGAGAAGGAGGGAAGAGGAAAAAGGGGGCCCTGTGGAGGGGGGCGGAACAAGGCCAGGTTTTAGTTGGAAGGAAGGGTAGATGTCACGGCGAAGTTCGTCATCCGGGAGGGGGAGGCGTTGGAAATTGCCCTGATGAAGGAGATGGAGGGTGTGGAGGTGGAGAGAGGGAGGGATACAGCGATACAGGTGCGGCAACGGGCGGGGGGTGGATAGGAAGGAGGAAACCAGAGGGTGGGGGGGGATCAAGCCTGCGGACAATGTAAAGGATGCGGAGATGTTGAAGGAACAGGAGGAGGTGGGGGAAGGGGATCAGTTCATACAGGAGCCGTATGGGGGAAGGAAGGTGGATACGGAAGGCAAGGCGGAGGGCATGGCGTTCAAGGATTTGGAGGGCCTTGTAAAAACGGATGGGGGCAGAGATCCAGGCAATGCTGGCATAACAGAGGATAGGATGGATGAGGTATTTGTAGGTGTGGAGGATGGTAGAAGGATGCAATCCCCAAGTCTGGTCAGACAGAAGCTTCAGAAGGTGGAGGCGGGAATGGGCTTTCTGCTGGACAGTCTGGAGATGAGGGGTCCAGGTGAGGTGTCGGTCGAGGGTGAGGGCAAGGTATTTCAGGGTGGGGGTGAGCTGGATGGGACAACCGTAAAGGGTGAGGTAGAAATCATGGAGGCAAAAGGAGCGAGTGGTGCGGCCTATAATGATTGCCTGGGGTTGAGACGGAGGAACCACTGGTTACACCAAGTGGTGAACTGGTTAAGGTGGGTTTGGAGGGTGCGTTGAGACCATTGAAGGGTAGGATAGAGAGCCAGGAAGGCTGGGTCATCAGCATACTGGAGAAGGTGGACTGGTGGGGGTGGCTTGGGAATATCAGCCATATACAAGAGATAAAGGAGAGGGGAGAGGACAGATCCCCGGGGGACGTCAGCCATGGGATAAAAGATACGGGAGTTGGTGTTGTGGAGGGTGACATAGGAAGGACGGTGCAAGATGAAGGAAGCGACCAGACAGACAAAATTGATAGGCAGAGCGTAGGTTTGGAGTTTAAAGAGGAGACTGGGATGCCATACACGGTCATAGGCATTGTGGAGGTCAAGGGAAACAAAAATGGCGGAGCGACGAGATTTGAGCTGGAGGGACAGAAGGTGAACGAGGTTGAGGAGTTGGTCTTCAGCAGAGAAGGAGGGTCGGAAGCCACACTGGGTAAGGGGGAGGAGGTGGTGTTGAGCAAGGTGCTGATGGATACGGTGGGAGAGGGTGGATTCAAAGACCTTACTGAAAACGGAAGTGAGGCAGATGGGACGATAGGAAGAGGCGGCAGAAGGGGGTTTGTTGGGTTTGAGGAATAAGAGGACGCGGGAGGTCTTCCACAGGCCAGGGTAGAAGCCAGTAGAGAGGATGACATTATAGAGACGGGCGAGGACAGTCAGGAAGGAATAGGGGCTTTCTCGAAGGTGACGGTAGGTGACACAGTCGTGACCAGTGGCCGTGTTGCGTTTGGACCGGAGGATAAGTTTAATGTCTTGTGCTGTGATGGGAGTGTTTATGTCGGAGGGGGCCAACTGCCCCAGATGGACTAGGGCAGAGCGGGTCCCTATATACGAAACCGGAGGGAGCGGCTATTGGCCTCTCTGTCTGCACGTGGCCTAGCGGTGGCGCCCTCGATGCGCGAGAGCCGCTGCGCGGAATAGCCGCCGCGGAGGTGGAGCCCTCTATGGGCTGACCACGTCCATTTCTGTTGCCGCGTGTTCGACTTCCGCGGCGGAAGGTACTAGAGTAGTCACTGAAGGTATAACCCTTCGAGTCCCAGAAACATGAAAAATTATGTAATTTAAGTTTTTTTCACAAAATTTATGTTTATCATCGTAATGAACAACAACTACAAGGAGAAATTGGCAAAAAGTAAACATTCAATTGTTTCATTTTGAAATTAATAGGCCATACAGTTTTCAACCACCCATTTCATGTGATCTATTTGAGAGTAAACTCACAATTTTCCTGGACACTATTCATAATGACCAAAAACCGATTATAGTCCTAAATAACCATCAAAAATGAGCATAAAATTTAATGAATTTTCTATAAAAACTTCATATTGCCACAGTGTTTTCGTTCCGAAACCACTCATAAAAGCAACAACGCAAAATCAAATTAGCGTTACAATAGCTTTTTTATGCTTACTTTCACTGTCAGTGACCTAAATGCGGCTACTATTTAAAAAAAGGAAGTGACGATCTCCTACACTGAAGAGTGAAAGAAACTGTTACACTTGCCTAATATAGTGTAGGGCCTCCGCGAGCGCGCAGAAGTGCCGCAACACGAAGTGGCATGGACCCGACTGATGTCTGCACTAGTACTGGAAGGAAGTGACACCATGAATCTTCGAGGGCTTTCCATTAATTTGTAAGAGTGCGAGGGGCTAGAGGACTCTTCTGAACAGCTCGCTGCAAGGCATCCCACATATGCTAAAATGTCATTCCTGCGGGATTTGGTGGTCAGCGGAAATGTGTAAACTCAGAAGAGTGTTCCTGGAGCCACTCTGTAACAATTCTGGACGTGTGGGGTGTCGCATTATCCTGCTGGAAATGCCAAGTCCGTCGGAATGCACAATGGACATGAGTGAATGCAGGCGATCAAACAGGATGCTTACGTACGTATCACCTGTCAGAGTCGTATCTAGACGTATCAGGGTCCTATATCACTGCAACTGCACACGCGCTACACTACTACAGAGCCTTCTCCAGAGACGCGTCCGACCAGGCAATATGTTTCCAGTCATCAACAGTCCAATGTCGATTCGACGGGCCCAGGATGGGCGTAAAGCTTTGTGTCGTGCAGTCATCAAGGGTACACGAGCGGGCCATCGGCTCCGAAAGCCCAAATCGATGATGTTTCATTGAATGGTTCGCACGCTGACACTTGTCGATGGCCCAGCATTGAAATCTGCAGCAATTTTCGGAATGATTGCATTTCTGTCACTTTTCAGGATTATCTTCAGTGGTCGTTGGTCCCGTTCTTGCAGGATCTTTTTCCGGCCGCCACGATGTGGCAAATTTGATGTTTTACCGGAATCCTGATATTCACGGTACACTCGTGAAATGGTCGTACGGGAAAGTCCCCTACTTCATCGCTACGTCGTAGATGCTTTGTCCCATCGCTCGTGTGCTGACTATTAACACTACGTTTAAACCCTGCCATTGTAGCAGCAATAACCGATCCAACAACTGCGCCAGACACTTGTCTTATATAGGCGTTGCTGACCGCAGCTCCGTATTGTGCCTGCATATCTCTGCATTTGAATAGTCATGCCTATGCCAGTTTCTTTGGTGCTTGAGAGTACAATCACGTAGCATAATCTCTGCGCCTTTTTATGCTAGTAACAACAGTCGTTGCAACTGCCAAATGGTGACTGATAACCATTTTCAATGTGGATATGTTTAAAGACATTTAGTCTAATAAATTTTCATTTGAGTGGACTTCCGAAAAATCTTCTTTAGGTAGTTATCAGAGAAGGCATACAGTAACATCTCGTAGGATGTATGTCTACCAGTAGATCGTTAGGTGATTAATATTTATTCCAATTATGACGATATGACTGGGATCACTCGTTCTGGGGAACTGAGTTTTCTCTAACGGTTTAGGCTACATCTGGATTTCAGTCTGCTGGTCGACAAAAAAGACTAATTATAAGTTTATGTTCATCCTTGATACTGAGTCTTGGCCAAGCTATCTCACATGCAGCTTCAATGTCAATCTCGGTGGATTTGAATTTCTTGTCTTCTATTACAAACCACTTCTATTTCCCGATGCTTCCATTAACCTATGCTTTCAATACAAACTTAAATTTTTCCAAAATATCTCATTGCGTTTAACTGCGTGTTTTAACCAGCTTTCGGCAAATAGTATTTTGTGAGCTTCACTGATTTTCAGTACTGCTTCAAATTCTGCAGGATGGTTGCGAATGCTTCCACAGGTGATTACTTACATTTTAATCTTTAATCTACACAGGCTATTTAACTTCCTGGCAGATTAAAACTGTGTGCCTGACCGAGACTCGAACTCGGGACCTTTGCCTTTCGCGGGCAAGTGCTCTACCAACTAAGCCATGTCTTCGCAATATCCTTTCTTTCAGGAGTGCTAGTTCTGCAAGGTTCGTAGGAGAGCTTCTGTAAAGTTTGCAAAGTAGGAGACGCGGTAGTGGCAGAAGTAAAGCTGTTAGGATGGGTCGTGAGTCGTGCTTGGGTAGCTCTGATGGTAGAGCACTTGCCCGCGAAAGGCAAAGGTCCGGAGTTCGAGTCTTGGTCCGACATACAGTTTTAATCTGCCAGGAAGTTTCATATCAGCACAGACTCCGCTGCAGAGTGAAAATCTCATTCTCTACACAGACTATTTATTTCTACATCCCCATACATAAACCCCAAGCCACCGTACGGTCATGGCGGACGGGCAGAGGATACTTTGTATCACTACTAATCATTTCCTTTCCTGTTGCACTCGTTCAGAGAGCGAGGGGAAAACAGCTATCTATATGCCTCCTAACGAGACCTAATTTCTGTTAACTTATCCTCTTGGTCCATACGCGAAATGTACGTTTGTGGCAGTATAATAGTTCTGTAGTCAGCTTGAATACTGTTTCGCGAAAAGGAAATGTTCTTTCCTCCAGTGATTCTCACATGAGTTTACGAAGCATGTCCGCAATACTCTCATGTTAATCGAACCTACCGGTAACAAAGCTAGCAGCCCGCCTCTGAATTATTTCAATGTCTTCCTTTAACTCCGGCCTAACGGAAATCCCAGAAAAACGAGCAGTACTCAAGAATAGGACGCACTAGTGTTCTATACTCGGTCTCATGTATAGGTGACCTACACTTGTGTAAAATTCTCGCAATAAACCTAAGTCGATCATTCGACTTACCTGCTACCATCCTTAAGTACTCGTCCCATTTCATGTCGCTTTGAAACGTTACACCTAGATATTTAATCGGCGTGACTGTGTCGATCAGCGCACACCTAATACTGTATTCGAACATTACAGGATTGTTTTTCCTACTGGTCTGCATTAAAGTATATTGTTTTCCATTTAGAGAAAGCTGCCATTCATGACATTTGTGCAACTCGTCTCTTATCCTCCTACAATCACTGAACGACGACACTTAGTAGAACCCTTTGAAGTACGACTATGTCCAATTACACAAGGAGCATAGCGCTCAACACAGTAGGGTTTAACAATAACGGAAATTACTCTTACATGGAACTTACGTAGGCTTCAATAAGAAAGGCAAAATATTTTTCTCTGAAAACATGTTGGTCTTAATCAGCATTGCAGTACACCATTTTATTCTCCACTCTTTACGTTAAAAAAACCTATTTTTCAACATAATATCTTAAGCCGCGTTACTGGAAGGGTCTATATGCTCGCATGGTACCACTCGTCTAGTCAGTGTCGGAACCAACGTCTTATTGCATCAGTAGCCGCTCCATCATCCACGTAGCGTTTTCCGCAGAGTGCATTCTTCATGGAGCCAAACAAATGGAAGTCGGAAGGTGCGAGATCCGGGCTGTAGGGTGAATGAGGAAGAAAAATCCAATGATTTTTTGTGAGCTCCTGTCACGTGTGCAGTCGTGTGAGGCCTCGCGTTGTCATGGAAAAGACATCTGTTTGCTGTTTTATGGTGACGAACCCAGTGAATACGATTTTTCAGTTTCCTGAAGGTAGCACAACACACTTCCCAGTTGCTAGTGCACCACGAGGGAGGACATCAAACAGACTGAACACTTCAGAGTGCCAGAAGACCGTTGCCATGACTTTACTGGCTGAGCGTGCGGCTTTGAGCTTTTTCTTCGTGGGAGAGACGGTGTGCCTCCATTCCATGGATTGCTGTTTTCTTTCTGGTTTAAAGTGATGAAACCCTCTTTCATCGCCTGTCACGATGGTCGACAAAAATTGTCACGATCATCCTCGTAACGCGCAAGAAATTCCGCACAGATGGCCCTTCGTTGCTCTTTATGGTCCTCTGTTAGGAGGCGACGCACCCAGCGAGCACGAACCTTTGAGTAACCCAACTGGTGGGCGAGTGTTTCAGCACTACGAACAGAGAGTCGCGCAGCGAGGTGTTTGATTGAGATCCGTCGATCACTTGGAATGAGAGTGTCCGCACTTTCCAACATTACGCGAGTCTCAGCGCGTGTGGCCGATCGGCACGCGGAACATCGGACAGGTTTGCGCGACCTTGCTGCGATGATGACAGACGCCTCGCCCAACGACTCACCTTTCTTTTGTTCACTGGCATGTCTCTGTAGACATTCTGCAAAACCATATCAATATCAGCGCTGCTGTGGTTTCCTATCAGAAGATACTCAGTTACAGTTCTTTGCTTGAAAAGCATTTCCATTACACACGCCATTTTGAAATTACATAAAGCACTGCAATCTATCGGAATTTCATGACATCATGGAAGTGGGAATATTCCACATTGTCACACAACAAATTCTGCATTTTTACAAAATGTTGAGAACAATGTGTTGCATTACTTATTGAATGCCCTCGTATTTCAAACACTTTACACACCGTCTGACCACCAATGCAAGGGACGCGCCGGATACCGAAATACCGCCGGGTAGCATACGTAAATGGCCAAGAAAAATTGAAACTCCTTATGTAACATTAAACTTTTGTAAGTTGCGCGGTTCACTGGAACACAGCAAAGAAAGAAAGAATTTTGCGACACAGTTAAGTGAAAAAGAACCTGATCAAGGCAGCGGAGAATGAAACAAATATGCAATGGGTATGTTGCCAATATATGTGTGCTCACGCCGAAATAATCAGTACCAAAAAGTCTAGTGCGCCGAATAGCACCGCACTACTGCATTAATTGACCAATATATCTCGAGCAGAGGCCACTTCATTTCATAACTAGTCTGCAGAACACACAGTATTTAGGTATCAGCCTAGTCATGGCAAGAAATATTATACCTAGAATCTCATCTCTGTCTCCAATCAAACACACTGCTGATTGCATCAGGGTAGAACTAGTCACTACTTGTTACGGAAAGTTAGAGTGACCCCGTCTGATCACGCACTCTCACAGGCTAAGAAGGGATTGGTCCAATCCGAAAATCGAAATATTCCCTGAAATTTTTATTCAGGAAGATTATACCGAAAGTAATTCCCTATCAAAATTTAAGGTGTTAAAACGAAATGCAAGTATTTTTTGAAAATGTTGGAAGTTGCCAAATTTGTAGCTCACCATGCGGCTAGAGACACGTACACAGAGCTGTAGCGGACTGCGCACGAGAAACACGGCAGGCGCATACCCTACGTTGACGGCGCATCACAAAACGGATAACAGGACCCGGCGTGATCGTAATTTGGAAAGCGAATTTCAGTTTTCGTCGATAATATTTCTGATACAACTGTCTGCAGGTACTGTCCACTCAAATTTGCAGCTCATTTAATATCCATAATAATTATCAGTCGCTTTTGCTGTAGGGTAAGTGTTAACAATAGAGAGAAAACTGAATTAATATTCATTGTGGTTAACGCTTAATGTTAAGCAAAGTGCAAACCCGGTTTTCCTTCGTAAAATCTGACACTGAACTCTATAAATAGAAGAAAGACGTACACGAAGTAATAAATATGTGCCACAATGAAAAGGTTTACGGTACAGGGTGGCCACAAAGTGCTGTTACTCCCCAACTGATAACCAAAATAAACCCCTAAACTTAAATAAATAACGTGAACTACAGTTCTTTAGAGGAGTTTACTTGAGATGTGAACCATGTAGAGCTGTTCTTGAGAGGCAGGTTTTGTATCCCGGCTGGAAGGCGGCGCGTCGGTCTGTTCCTGCAAACTGGAAGGTAGGCCGAATGTAGGAAGTGAGTAGGAGCAGGAAAAGGTGAAAATCTCTCGGTACTGCTCTTAGAAATGGTTTTACTAAATCACAATACTAACTGAATACATAACTTTGCACTGAGGTGCGAAGTCTTAGACCCGTCGTAAGTAGTACCTAGTCTCAATAGCAAGCGAAGGTTGAAGCGATGTTTCCAGGCCGTCTGTTCTTGATGAAATGGGCAGAATCTGGAACGGAGCTCGTAGATCTCTCCCGCTCCGGCTGGAGTGCACTGTCGTCGGTGTCTGTCGTAGTGCCAACCTAGCAGAGCGCACCTACGTTGTGGCATCGCAGCTATCGATACCACAGCAGTGGACTGTTACCGATGGAGATCTACGAGACTGAGCCCCCCGAATCGCAAATGAAATGAACATCGGTGACTTCGACCTGAGCAGAGTCAAGAAATTATACAGTGTAGGAAGTCGCGAAAGAACGAACTTTACTTCAAGTAAAAATGTAGAGGAGATGCCTGTAATTCGTAGCTGATGTGAAGACGAAGTTCTCTGTTATTCTCACATCTACTGGGACTAGCGCTGATCAGTCATATTTCGTGAAAGAACTGCGAGAAAACCGCTTTTTATTATTTCGAGGCGAAAAAAGGAAAACTCTGTTACGCAATCGGTTAATGCCATGACATAATCATGTAGAACAATGACAGTGATCGGTATGAGTGGATTACTGTTTCTGCCGATTTATATTGTCTTCAGGGACCTATAAGCATTTTAGAATAAAAAATAAAGAATGGACTGTTAGTGGCAAAAATCTTATTATTATCGGTCTGTGATAATCTGGAAAAATAGGAAAAAATAATTTTTAGCATTTCATTCGAAACATTGTCTAAGCAAGTGCAGAAATTAATTGATAACTTTTGTTGGACTCTTGGCTTGGACATAACGGTACCGCTGTCTTTCAGGAGGATGAACAAAAGACTGTTGATATGATTCAGATTCCATTCAAAACAACCAGTATGTCCCTCGATAAAGTAATTTTTCGACTGTGGAAAGTATCTTTAAAGACATTGTCTGAAAATATAATTTCCGATAGCCCTAGGTCATCTGAAGTGTATTAGGAGAATAGCACTCTTAACTTACAGTCATTTGTGGATCATCACTTTCCATTGCAAAATTTTACAAATTGCTTTAAACATTCTCGTTATGTAGTACTATAAGCGGAGCAACGCCCAGAACAGTGGTTTACTCCAGCGCAGTTATGTCTAAATAAAAGTAATAATTACTCTGCGGTGCCTGAAAGCATTTGTGTTTCTTTCGTCAGGTGTGCTCAGTGCAAGGAAAACGTTCGTTTTCGCCACTCAAATGACACTTCACTTTGTTGTGACGACAGTGGTGGATAAACAAGGAACTGTTTCATTGAAACTTCCTGGCAGATTAAAACTGTGTGCCCGACCGAGACTCGAACTCGGGACCTTTGCCTTTCGCGGGCAAGTGCTCTAGTGGTAGAGCACTTGCCCGCGAAAGGCAAAGGTCCCGAGTTCGAGTCTCGGTCGGGCACACAGTTTTAATCTGCCAGGAAGTTTCATATCAGCGCACACTCCGCTGCAGAGTGAAAATCTCATTCTGGAAACTGTTTCATTGTTACTAAAATATACACTAGTGTTGAGAAAAAACAGGGCACCTTGAACGACTAGAGACAGGACATTCGTATTCACAGGACATGTACAGGATCAAGATCTGCATAGATATCGCCTCTCAACACCACCTACCTGTCAAATGGGCCTGCGGCTCTCGTTACCGCTATAAACCGAAGGTAATGGACCGGTGTGACTTGTGCAGACGTGCAGGATGCCTCGCAGACCTATGCGCGAACCGTGCTGTCAAATTAATGAGTCTGAAAGGAGGTGCATTATTGGGATGAGAGAAGGTGATGCATGCATCCGGGAAACTGCTGCTCATTTGGGACGAAGACTTTCGGCAGTGCAACGGGTGTGTTCAGACTCATTCAAGGAAGGCCGTAGAACATGATCACGTGGGTTAGGTCGCAAAATCCAGACCCCCCCCCCTCTCCATCCCCCCCCCCCCCCCCCCGCCCACCCGCCGACAAGATCGACACCTCATCCGAATGCTACTGGAGGACAGATCAGCTTCCTCCTCGGCTGTGGTGCAACAGTGTAACAGTTTAACACGTCGTACACACTCAGGGGTGACAGTGCGGCGCCGTTTATTAAGGCATAGGTTACGTGTGGGTCGTTCACTTCCCTGCCTACCATTGACGAATGTGCAGAAACATACTAGACGGCAGTGGTGCATGGAATGACGTCACATAAATGTCATCAGGTAGTGTTTACGGATCGTTACAGCTTCTGTTTGTTTGAAAATGTTGGCCGAAATTTGCTTCGCCAGAGACAGAGGGAGCAACATCACGGTGAATTGCACTCGCAAAAGACATACAGTACCAACGCAAGGCCTTATGGTGTGGGATGCTAATGGACACAAATCACAGCTGGTGCGTGTCCAGTGCAATGCGACTAGTGTGACCTACACGAATGACATTCTGCGACCCGTAGTCATGCCCTTTCAGCACACCAGACACCATTTTCTTTTCAGCAAAACTATGCACGACCACATGTTGCTGCACGAAGACGTGCCTTCTTGATGTTACAGAACGTCAGCCTTTTGCCCTGGCCTTCCTCATCATCAGACTTGTCGCCAATCGAAAATTTGTGGGATGTAGTGAAACAACGTGTGGAGCGCTAAGACGCAGTGAAAACTACCACAGTTGAACCTTGGCACCAGGTGACTGTAGCATGGATGTCTGTACCACAGGTCGCCATTCACACTTTGTATGTGTCGATGACTTCATGAATGAAACAAGTTATCAGGGCCCATAGCGGATCATGTGTCTCCTAGGCAAAAGGACACATTCTGAACTGAAGTGACTGAAATGTTTATCATTTCTCCAGAACATACTAATGTAAATGTCCTGTAAATATGAAACTTCTATCTCTAGTCGTCCAAGGGGTTCTGTTTCTTGTGTACATGAATGTACATTATTTAAAAATTGTCATAAGTACTGTGTTACAGGAATTCTTATAAAATTGTGTATGTGAAAGAAATATTTCTTTTAAATAAATTAAAATCACGATTGATCGGAGACGTTTGTAATGTAACATCACATACCGCTTTAATGTTTTGTCCTCTGATAGTCACCTTTGTGAGAATTGCAGCCGGCCGAAGTGGCCGCGCGGTTCTGGCGCTGCAGTCTGGAACCGCGAGACTGCTACGGTCGCAGGTTCGAATCCTGCCTCGGGCATGGATGTGTGTGATGTCCTTAGGTTAGTTAGGTTTAACTAGTTCTAAGTTCTAGGGGACTAATGACCTCAGCAGTTGAGTCCCATAGTGCTCAGAGCCATTTGAACCATTTGAGAATTGCATATTCAACAATTTAGCCATCACATTAATGATACGTCACTTTTTTGTACGGTTTAGCTGCTTCAAATTCGCTTGCGTCACTCTGAATATTAGCACTACACGGCATAGTGCCCTCTTGTCGCGACCAATCGTGCGCTAGGCAGGAAGGGCTGCACAAACCGGTGTCATAAGGATTTCTTCCTGCAACAAAAACAAGTAACTTCAACAATTTTAAAACAATACTTGCAGTGCGCCTTAGATATAAAATTTTGACAGTCGTTGTATTCTTACTGCATGAAAAAGGCATACCGACATGGACGACTCCTTTTTAAGCTGTTGTACCCAGTGTTACCATGAAGGAACAGGCCGGACGGATAGCGCTAAAGCGATTTGCCGCCCGGCGTGCTTTATCACAACCGTTCGGCCCGCCCACGCTTCTTAATGCCAACGACTCCATCACGGCTGCGCAGGCGTATAGCTGAATCCATACGGCGCGCTTCTCTGGCCGCGTCCCCAGATTCGTTCTTGATGTTTCTCGCGCGGAGGTCTGCACCGTGCTCTTCTCACCACACCCGCCAGCTGGTGTCTCCCAGCTCCTCGCGGTAGCTCGAGCGTTGCGGCGCACCCGCCGGTACCGCCACTGACAACGGGAGGCCGCGATGTCGTGAACACAGATTTACTTCAGACTCTGCACACGGTTGTTAGGCCATTAAAACAACGTTATGTGTAAATAGTATGGTGCACTACTCTGGCAATTCCGAGTAAATAGCAAAAGAAGTCTTATGATTCTGTTATGTGCATTATGTATATGTGCGTAGGTGCTGGGCGTTAGAGTGCATGGTGGTCACATGATTAGCTTTCGAGCCTCCTAGGACGCACGTGTATGAAGCAATGTTTCGATTCCCGCTCAAACATAATTATTAATCTATTTTTTCATCACATTGAAAGCTAATGTATTGAAAAAAAGCACGTGTATCTGCATGAAGTTTCAATTTATGTTTTCCATGCCTGTAGACAAATACCATTGTGCAACGTGTGATGTCGAGAGCACATCCGACGAGTAATTGTACGTTACTCTTGTGATCTGGCACATTGTCTTGTGACAGCCAGAGCGAGAGTACCAGCAGCAGCGAGTACTGTTTGTATAAAGCGTTTATTTTGCATTTTGTTTACGACCTTCCACTAAGGAAGGGATTCTATTTGTGTTTATCTGCTCTGCATAGTAACTAACAGTTCTTGATAAAACTTTACGTAGTTTTCGTGTTAGATTTCTTAGTGTTTTCTTGATCGTTTAGAACAGAAAGCGCCCTAAAACAGTCTTTTGTTTGTTTCGCGGCCGTTAGCCACTAGTCACTTGAATCAGCAGTTGTCCTGTGACAGCCAGAGCGAGAGCACCAGCAGCAGCGAGTACTGTTTGTATAAAGCGTTTTTGTACTTATTTGCTGCGCTTAGCTTTTAAGTAGTTTTTCTGGGAAAACCTAGCGTAGTTTTCGCGTCTCGTATTTCAGTGAGTGTTTCTTGATTATCAGAGTAGCTCATCAGAAGATTATCTTGGGAATTTGTCACCGTATAGAGTAGGGTAAACATAGTCATGTGTAGGGACTGTGGTTGTTGTGAGCGGACGCAAGGAGAATTGGCCACTCTTCGGGGGCAGGTGGAGGCTTTGTCTGTTAGGCTCATCGAGCTCGAGGCGCAGGCGTCGGCTCGTAGTGGCGTTGGGGCAACTGTGGTGAGACCTATGCCTACTTCGGTGGCCTTGGAATCACATGGAACCCCTGATGTCGCTGCGTCTTCCGGCAGTGAGCATCTTACCGGTCAGCCATCACTCCAGGGTGAATGGCGGACAGTGGTGGGCTCGCGCGTGCCTGGCCGAAAGGCGAAGGTGGGATCTGGCCGCGTGGCAGCTGCCTTACCCCTTTCTAACAGGTACGGGGTGCTTCCTAGTGGTGATGACATCGTTTCCGAGCCACCACAGGATGCCTCGCCTGTTGGGCCAGTGGCCGATTCTCCGGCAAGGTCCCGACAGTCACAGAGGGCGGGCCTATTAGTTATAGGGAGCTCCAACGTTAGGCGGGTTATGGAGCCCCTCAGGAAAATAGCGGGTAGGTCGGGGAAGAATGCCAGTGTGCACTCGGTGTGCTTGCCGGGGGGTCTCGTCCGTAATGTGGAGGAGGCCCTTCCGGCAGCTATTGAACGCACTGGGTGTGACCGGCTGCAGATAGTAGCACATGTCGGAACGAATGACGCCTGCCGCTTGGGTTCTGAGGCCATCCTTGGTTCCTTCCGGCGGCTGGCTGATTTGGTGAAGACAACCAGCATCGCACGCGGAGTGCAAGCTGAGCTTAATATCTGCAGCATAGTGCCCAGAGTCGATCGCGGTCCTCTGGTTTGGAGCCGTGTGGAGGGTCTAAACCAGAGGCTCAGACGACTCTGCGACTATAATGGTTGCAAATTCATCGACCTCCGTTATTGGGTGGAGAACTGTAGGGCCCCCCTAGACAGGTCAGGCGTGCACTACACACCGGAAGCAGCTACTAGGGTAGCAGAGTACGTGTGGCGTGCACATGGGGGTTTTTTAGGTTAGAGGGACCCCCCCTTGGGCGAAACGATAAAATACCTGACGGCTTACCAGAGAGGACATTATCATCGTTGATAAAGAACGTCCGTCCTCAGAGACCAAAAACAGGAAAAGTTAACGTAATATTGGTAAACTGCAGGAGTATCCAGGGCAAGGTTCCTGAATTAGTATCTCTTATTGAAGGAAATAGTGCGCATATAGTATTAGGAACGGAAAGTTGGTTAAAACCGGAAGTGAACAGTAACGAAATCCTAGACACAGAATGGAATATATACCGCAAGGATAGGATAAACGCCAATGGTGGAGGAGTATTTATAGCAGTAAAGAATTCAATAATATCCAGTGAAGTTATTAGCGAATGCGAATGTGAAATAATCTGGGTTAAGTTAAGTATCAAAGGTGGGTCAGATATGATAGTCGGATGCTTCTATAGACCACCTGCATCAGCAACCGTAGTAGTTGAGCGCCTCAGAGAGAACCTGCAGAACGTCGTGAAGAAGTTTCGTGATCATACTATTGTAATAGGGGGAGACTTCAATCTACCAGGTATAGAATGGGATAGTCACACAATCAGAACTGGAGCCAGGGACAGAGACTCTTGTGACATTATCCTGACTGCCTTGTCCGAGAATTACTTCGAGCAGATAGTTAGAGAACCAACTCGTGAAGCTAACGTTTTAGACCTCATAGCAACAAATAGACCGGAACTTTTCGACTCCGTGAATGTAGAAGAGGGTATCAGTGATCATAAGTCAGTGGTTGCATCAATGACTACAAGTGTAATAAGAAATGCCAAGAAAGGAAGGAAAATATATTTGCTTAACAAGAGTGATAGGGCACAAATCGCAGAATATCTGAGTGACCACCATCAAACGTTCATTTCTGAGGAAGAGGATGTGGAACAAAAATGGAAAAAATTCAGAAACATCGTCCAGTACGCCTTAGATAAGTTCGTACCGACTAAGGTCCAAAGCGAGGGGAAAGATCCACCGTGGTATAACAATCATGTACGAAAGGTACTACGGAAACAAAGAAAGCTTCATCATAGGTTTAAGAGTAGTCGAATCATAGCTGATAAGGAAAAGCTGAACGAAGCGAAAAAGAGCGTAAAGAGAGCAATGAGAGAAGCATTCAACGAATTCGAACATAAAACATTGGCAAACAATCTAAACAAGAACCCTAAAAAGTTTTGGTCATATGTAAAATCGGTAAGCGGATCTAAATCCCCTATTCAGTCACTCGTTGACCACGATGGCACCGAAACAGAGGACGACCGAAGAAAGGCAGAAATACTGAATTCAGTGTTCCGAAACTGTTTCACTGCGGAAAATCGTAACACGGTCCCTGACTTCAGCCGTCGCACGGACGCCAAAATGGAAAATATTGAAATAAACGATATCGGAATTGAAAAACAACTGCTATCACTTAGTAGCGGAAAAGCATCCGGACCAGACGAGATACCCTTAAGATTCTACAGTGATTATGCTAAAGAACTTGCCCCCTTTCTATCAGCAATTTATCGTAGATCGCTGGAAGAACGTAAAGTACCTAGCGACTGGAAGAAAGCGCAGGTCGTTCCCATTTTCAAGAAGGGTCATAAATCAGATGCGAATAATTATAGGCCTATTTCGCTTACGTCAATCTGTTGTAGAATAATGGAACATGTTTTGTGTTCTCGTATTATGACGTTCTTAGATAATACAAATCTCCTTCATCATAACCAACATGGATTCCGCAAACAGAGATCATGTGAAACTCAGCTCGCCCTATTTGCCCAAGAAATTCACAGTGCCGTAGACACTGGCGAGCAGATTGATGCCGTATTCCTGGACTTCAGGAAGGCATTTGATACGGTTCCGCACTTACGTTTAGTGAAAAAAATACGAGCTTACGGAATATCGGACCAGGTTTGTGATTGGATTCAGGATTTCCTAGAAGAAAGAACACAACATGTCATTCTTAACGGTTCAAAATCTGCAGATGTAGAGGTAATTTCGGGAGTACCGCAGGGAAGCGTGATAGGACCTTTATTGTTTACAATATACATAAATGACTTAGTTGACAACATCGGTAGCTCCGTGAGGCTATTTGCAGATGACACGGTTGTCTACAAGAAAGTAGCAACATCAGAAGACTCGTACGTACTCCAGGAGGACCTGCAGAGGATTAATGCATGGTGCGACAGCTGGCAGCTTTCCCTAAACGTAGATAAATGTAATATAATGCGCATACATAGGGGCAGAAATCCATTCCAGTACGATTATGCCATAGGTGGTAAATCATTGGAAGCGGTAACGACCGTAAAATACTTAGGAGTTACTATCCGGAGCGATCTGAAGTGGAATGATCACATAAAACAAATAGTGGGAAAAGCAGGCGCCAGGTTGAGATTCATAGGAAGAATTCTAAGAAAATGTGACTCATCGACGAAAGAAGTAGCTTACAAAACGCTTGTTCGTCCGATTCTTGAGTATTGCTCATCAGTATGGGACCCTTACCAGGTTGGATTAATAGAAGAGATAGACATGATCCAGCGAAAAGCAGCGCGATTCGTCATGGGGACATTTAGTCAGCGCGAGAGCGTTACGGAGATGCTGAACAAGCTCAAGTGGCGGACACTTCAAGAAAGGCGTTACGCAATACGGAGAGGTTTATTATCGAAATTACGAGAGAGCACATTCCGGGAAGAGATGGGCAACATATTACTACCGCCCACATATATCTCGCGTAATGATCACAACGAAAAGATCCGAGAAATTAGAGCAAATACGGAGACTTACAAGCAGTCGTTCTTCCCACGCACAATTCGTGAATGGAACAGGGAAGGGGGGATCAGATAGTGGTACAATAAGTACCCTCCGCCACACACCGTAAGGTGGCTCGCGGAGTATAGATGTAGATGTAGATTGTCACTTACTACATTACTCATTGTGAATAGCGTCAGTCGCATCATTATTTGTCGAGGTTTGACTTGAGGTTTCCAAGCCTTTCCCTCCTCCTTGAAAATTTAACTATATTAAATAGTCAAATAATATATGAAATTCGCTACAACTTCAGGAGCATGTATGTAGGATTTTTTCATAATATCATCTCTCAAATATCATGTAAATAAAATAATGTGACCACTGATGAAACAGGTAGACATGAATATGAACAATACACAGAGAAGGTTTGATGATAACAACTGCGTTGATTTGCCACCAAAACAAAGGAACGGAAACGGCTACAGACGTACAAAACCTAAATTTTTCATGGAATGACCATATAGCGCTTGCGTGACAAATTTGTTAGACTGCATTGAACAGGGACAAAAAAATGGCTCTGAGCACTATGGAACTTGACTGCTGTGGTCATCAGTCCCCTAGATCTTAGAACTACTTAAACCTAACTAACCTAAGGACATCACACACATCCATGCCCGAGGCAGGATTCGAACCTACAACCGTAGCGGTCGCGCGATTCCAGACTGTAGCGCCTAGAACCGCTCGGCCATGAACAGGGACAGTCTACGTAGCTTGCTTCTGCGTCCATTTGACGTATGGGTGCCTGTTAGTTCGTCACAGGGCTAAAAGGAAATTAAATGGCACAGGTCGTTGCATTAACCACGCTTAGCGTATTTTTTTCTTTTTTTTACGCATGTTTGCGAATTTATGTAGTGCTACATTAGTAATACTTTAGCTAATACGCTATGAGTGATAACCATTCTAGATTGTGACTGGTACTCATCCAGCGCGAAGTACATAAATTCTCAAGTATGCGGCCGAATGCACGAACGACAAGACAGTAATGGTACCTTGCACTAACTATGAAACATATACAAGAAATTTCGGCAAGCAACATAAATAACTTTCAGTGGGTGTTAGAATTGTAAAAAGTGTTCAACAGGTAAAATACGCTCTGCTGCGTGTGTTAAATTCTGAAACATTACTGTAACAGACACACCACAGCGCAAATGTCAGGTTATAACACAGTTACTGTTTTCCGATAAACGCGGAAACACATGGCCCTAAATAATATACGGCGTTGGAAATGCAACTAGCAAACAACATTAAATGGAATCGTTATTTCTGTAGAGCAGCGAGAAAAAAGTGCTCCGATTTTAAAGAAAACTGAATACTGCATGTCGAAGTTAATTGTTATAGTCCCAATTATTTTAGCGACACTCAACTACCCTTGTCCCCTGTCTATGTGCTAATATAGATTCAGTTCTCTATTTACTAAATGACTCTTTGTTTTCCGTTGATACCATTACGAGACAGTGGTGAACAACAACTCAAATTATCAATATTTTACCACAGACAGCTTCTGCTGACTGCATCAACCGCGATTGTTAATGGCAAGAAGCTTTCGTTAACCATCGGTACCATCTTTCTCATTTTATATATTAGGTTGGTGCATAACTTCGTAGCGCTTTTCCATAAGTTTAATAAACGCAACACATACACATAACAGAGACTTTAGTCATCAATTATATATTCTCCTTCACTATATACAAGTCTGCCAATGCTGGGATAACTTTTCGATTCCACGAATGTAGAAATCACGTGGTATTGAGGAGAAGAACTCATCGAGTCATGTTCTAATCCCGTTTTCATCCGAAAAGGAAGTTCCGTGAAGGTTGTTTGATAGAGATCTGAAAAGTTGAAAATCTGAGGACGCAAAATCAGGTGGATAAGGTAGGTGCGGAATGACTTCTCAACCCAACACCTCTATAGCGTTTTTTGTCACTCCAGCACAATCCAGGCGGGATTTATCGAGGAGTAGCATCACTTCACACAGTCTTCCTGGTCGTTGTTCCTAGACTGCGTCAGCAAGACGTCTCATTTGTTGACATGAAATGTCAACAGTGATGGTTACACGTTGAGCAAGCAGTTCGTAGTGCACCACATCATCGCTTTTTCACTAGATGTATAATATTTTATTTTGTGGATGCGAGCAGGTATTTGTACGGGGAGCTGCTGTTTTCTGGGGCCTCAGACACACCACTAACGATACAGAATAAGAATGGTCGGTGTATGGCCACCAGCTGATTTTTGTGATTTTTGCTTAAAGTATGCTGTATGAATACATGAGATTTTTTAACATTCCTGATTGCAAGCAAATATGGAATGTTCACAGTTGGTAACATTTGCAAATTCTCGACTATATTTACGTGGTTCATTGAGGATTAATGCGTTTAAACGATCTGCATCGAACCCCGAAGGTCTTTCTGAATGTGGAGAGACACTATGGCCAAAACGATCCTCCTTAACAGGAGAAAACCATTTTCTTGCCGTGTTCTGTCCAATAACATTATTCCCCCTTTTTTTCTTTTTTGAGTCGTCAGTCTTCCAACTGGTTTGAAGCGGCCCGCCAGAAGTCCTCTCCTGTGCCAACCTCTGCATCTCAGAGTAGCTCTTGGAACCTACGTCCTGAATTATTTGCTTAATGTATTCCAATCTCTGCCTTCCTCTACGTTTTTTATCCTTTATTGCTGGCTCTAGTAGCATTAAAATTATTCCATGATGCCTTAAAAGATGTCCTACTATCCCGTCTCTTATTCTTCTCGGTGTTTTCCATATATTCCGTTCCTCGCCGGTTCTGTGGAGAACCTCCTCATTCCATACCTTATCAGTCCACCTAATTTGAACATTCGTCTATAGCACCACATCTCAAATTCTTCGATTCTCTTCCGTTCCGGTTTTCCCACGGTCCACGTTTCACTACCACACAATGCTGTGCTCCAAACGTACATTCTCAGAAATTTCTTCCCCAAATTAAGATCTGAGTTTGATAGTTATAGACTTCTCTTGGCTAGGAACGCCGTTTTTGTCAGTGCCAGTCTGCTTTTTATTTTCTCCTTGCTTCGTCCACAAGGGGCTATTTTGCAGCCTAGGTAGCAGAATTCCTTCACTTTGTCTACTTAGTGATAACCAATCCTCATATTAAGTCTCTGACTCTCTCATTTCTGATACTTGTCTTTACTTTCATCTTTCTTCGATTTACTCTTAATCTATATTCTTTACTCATTGAACTGTTCAATACATTTAGTAGATATTATAATTCTTTTCCACTTCCGCTGAAGATAGCAATGCCATTACCAAATCTAATCATTGATATCCGATCACATCTCTTTTATTTACATCATTTCTTCTGTGATGCACAGCATGAACAGAAACGGTGAAATATTACATTCTGTCTTACATCGTTTTTAAACCGAGCACTTCGTTCTTCATCTTCCACTCTTATTGTTCCCCATTGGTTCTTGTTTATCTCGTATATCACCTGTCTTTTCTTGTAGCCTGCGTCTATTATTCTTAGAATTTTGAATAACTGAAATTGTCGAACGCTTTTTCCAGGTCGACGAATCTTATGAAAATAGCCTGATTTTTCTTTAGTCTTGCTTCTATTGTCAACCGAAAAGACAGAACTGCCTCTCTGGCGTCTTTACCTTTCCTAAAACCAAACTGATCGTCATCTAGCACACCCTCAATTTTCTTTTCCACCCTTCCGTATATTATTCTTGTCATGAAGTTCTATGCATGAGCTGTTAAGCTGATTGTGCGATAATTCCTGCACTTGTCACGTCTTGCAGTCTTAGGAACAGCGTGGATGATATTTATCCGAAAGTCAGATGGTATGTCGTCAGACTCATGGATTATATACACTGTAACACTTTTGTCACTAAATGTAACTGGGTTTTCTCTTTTGATGCTAGGCAATTGCCAGGATGAGCATTGCTGCAAAGGGCATTTGATTCTAAAGCATTACGTCAGGGTGAAAATACTAAATAAATTAATTTTTCTCTCTTAACAACATGTGGGCAGGGTGGGTTCTTCCTTGGCTCGGGTATGAGGTAGAATGAAACAGCATTTTTACATAAGATAACTTTTATTGAAAGTTTTATACAACTGTTTCTTACTGGACGTTCTGGCTCGGAGAGCGGCAGCTGTGTCGTTTGCGAAGACTTCTGCTGCGGCATCGGCGGCATCTGATAACGCGTGGCGGTGTTTATCTCGTGTCGCCGTCTCGCCCAGTTGACTGGAGACGCGCCTCGTGCGGTGGCCCGTTTAATGATTGAGAGCAAAGTCGTGAATCGGATGGTGATACCTTGGATGTGGCGTCCTAGTGTTTCTCTTCTCTAGCAGCCGCGTGTGTCAGTGTCGTGCGCCGGCCAGCGGAGCGGCGCGGCGGGGGAAGGCCAGTGTCCCGGACTCGAACAACGGACTCCCGCTTGCCAATCTTAGGCTGTCAGATATTCATCCCAGCTCACAGTTGACTGCTGATGTGAGGCCGTCTCCTTCCCGTCCTCACGAGTCACCTGGGTACGTAAAAATCCGACTTCAAATACCTTTTAACTTCTGTCTTCTGGTGCCGAGGCTGCTGCTTGCTATTCCATTACAGCGGCGGACTTGGTGCTTCTGTGTACGATGTAGTCTCTTCTTGCATGACGGTCTTCAGCACCGAAACTGACTGTAAACTACTGCTACTCTTTCTTCTTCTTTCCGGGCCCACTGCGTCTCGTGTATTTATTCACTTCACTTCAGTTCACTGGAGGTGAACGACTTCACGGTCATTGCCTCTTCTGTCACGTTGAAAAGCTTCTCGAAGAATCTTCTTAACGTCGGTCATTGGCTCTTGGAATGTAGGCGAGGGCCTGTGATCACATGTGACAACTGAGAAACACGTGAGCCGGTCGGGCGATGCCCTGACGGCTGAATCGACAGCGTCCTCTTATGTGGGGAGGGCGATGGCTTCCCCTGAACTTGCTGACTTCACGGTCATTGTCTCTTCTGCTCTGCCCGCTGTTTGCCAGTACGTAACTCTCTAAACTAAACTAAGTTTTTCATTTATTTTCTAATTTCTACTTCACTTTGATTTCACTAATTTATTTACTTATCTTAAGTACCACTCAACAACACCAATGTGAGTAGTCGTTTTTTTTTTTTTTGCCACTTGCGCTAATGATTTTAGAATTCTGATGGAATATTATACATCCCTTATGCGTTATTCGATCTGAGGTCTTCCAAAGCCCCTTTAAATTCTGATTCTGTTGCTGAATATCCTGTCTCTTCGATATGGATTCCTGTTTTTTCTTCTACCAGGTTATCAGACAAGTCTTCCTCCTCACGGAGATCATGTACTCTTCCACCTCTGCATTTAACAATGGAATTCCCATTACACTCATAATGTTCCCACACTTGCTTTTAATTTCACCGAAGGTTGTTTTGACCTTCCTATACTCTGAGTCAGTCCTTACGACGATCATTTCTTTTTCGATGTCATGACATTTTTCAAGCTGTCATTTCGTCTTAGCTTCCCTGCTTTTCCTATTTATTTCATTCCTAAATGCTCTGTATTTCTGTACTCCTGCATTTCCAAGAACTTCCTTCTTTTACCGATGAACTGGAGTATTTCTTCTGTTATCCATGGTTTCTTCGCAGTTACCGTATTTGTACCAATGTTCTGTGTTGCCCATTTTAGAGATATCAATTCCTCTTGAACTGTACTGCCTACTGAGTTATTCCTTACTATTGTATCTGTAGCCTTAGAGAACTCCAAGTGTATCTCATCATTCCTTAGTAGTTCCGTATCCCACTTCTTTGCATATTGAGTCTTTCTGACTTATCTCTTAAACTTCAGCCTACTCTTCATCACTACTACATTGTGACGGTATATCTGCTCCTGAGTAACCCTTACAAACCAGTATCTGATTTCGGAATTTCTGCCCGACCGTGATGTAATTAACTGAAATCTTCCCGATTACCCGGCCTTTTCCAATTATACCTGGTCGTCTTGTGATTCTTGAACAGAGAATTCGGTATTGGTAGCTGTAATTTACTACAGAAATCAATTAGTCTATCTCCGCTCTCATTTCTGCTACCAAGCCCATCTTCTCCCGTGAACCCTGCATCTGCTCCAACCCTATTTCAATCCCCCATGATTATTAGATGTTCATCACCTTTTACGCACTAAATTATCTGTTAAATATCATTATATACTTTATCTCTTCATCTTCTGCTTGCGTCGTCGTCATGGGTACCTGAACTATTGTTGTTTGTGTTGGTTTTCTGTCGATTCTGATACGAACAACCCTGTTACTGAACTGTTCACAGTAACTGACTCTCTATCCTACCTTCCTATTTATAGCGAATCCTACTCCCGTTATACCATTTTCTGGTGCTTATCTCACCAGAAATCCTTGCCGTCTTTTCATTTCACTTCACTGACCCCTACTATACCTAGATTGAGCCGTTGAATTCCCTTTTCAGATTTTTTAGCTGCCCTACCACGTTCAAGCTTCTAACATTCCACGTCCCGACTCGAGAACGTTTTCCTTTCTTTGGTTATTCAGTCTTTTTCTCATGCCCACCTCCACCTTGGCAGTTCCCTCCCGGAGATCCGAATGGGGGATTATTCCGGAATCTTTGTCAATGGAGAGATCATAATGACACTTTTTCAATTTCAAGGCCCATATCCTGTGTATACATGTTATGTGTCTTTAATGCAGTGGTTTTCATTGCCTTCTGCATCCTCATGCCGTTGATGTCTGCTGATTCTTCCACCTTGAGGGGCGTTTTCCCACCCCTAGGACAAGAGAGTGCCCTGAACTTCAGTCCGCTCCCCCGCCCTCTTTAAGAAGGCCGTAGGCAGAACGAGGGTGACTTCTTATGCCGGAAGTCTTCGGCCGACAACGCTGGTTATTATTCAAAATTTTGGCGGTGGCGGGTTTCGAAAACGGAACCAAAGAGGTTTTGAGTCCTAATTAAAGACGCTACCCCTTTTTTTATGTTATTTTTGTTCTATATATTGTTCATTGAATTTGTTCCTTACGGACGTCCGATGACACTCGTTCAGGTTGTTTGTTGATCCGTTCACTCAGTTTTTTTATTACAGATAGTAGCTAAACCCTCTGACCGAACACGCTGAGCTACCGTGCCGGCTACCCCTAGACCACGGGATGTACAAAGAATAACAGTCGTCGTGTCACACTTCCTTGGAGCACTGCTCACGATACCCTCGTCTCTGACGAACACTCGCCGTCCAGGGCAACATACTGGTTTCTATTGCTTAAAAGGCTTTGAGCCACTCACATACTCGAAACATATTCCGTATGCTCGAACCGTTCTTAACAGTCTACAGTGGGACACCATGTCCCTCTCAAGGACATTTATTACATTCGAACTCAGAATACGTTAAAGAATTCTGCAGCGAACCGATGTTAAGGGTATTGCTCTACAATGAAGTGGTTCAGTTTCCTCCAGTCCCCTGGGACTTTCCGCTGGGCGAGAGATTCGTCATAAATGCAAGCTAATTAGGAAACATGCCGCAGAGTCCTCTATGTAAAACCGATCTGAGATTCCACCCGGAACTGGCGATTTATTTGTTTTCAGCTCTTTCAGTTGCTTCTCTACCCAAAGGATGCTTATTACTACGTCCTCCTTACGGGAGTCTGTAAGACAGTCAGATGACGGTGCATTTATATGGTCGTGCTATGTGGGTGATTTCTTAAATCCTTGATTTAAAACTTCGGCTTTCCTTTCGTTATCTGCTGCTGTCACATTAGACTCGTCAACGAGTGAGTGGATAGAAGGCTTCGACCAGCTTAGCGATTTCACTCAGGACGATAACTGTCTCAGGTTCTCTGCGATACCTTCGCTAAGGTATGACGGTGGTACTTGTGTGCTTCCCGGATCATTTTTTTTACAGACTCATGAGTTTCTGCTAACTTTTGCACGTTCTTTTTTTGAACCGGGCGTGCAACGGTCTCAGTGTCCAAGCATTTTCTGAATTTTGTTATTAAGCCGCGGTGGGGCTTTTCTGTTACTTACTCTGCACATACTGCTCCAGGGGACAACTTACAATCTGTTTAAACTTTTCCCACAACCTCTCTAGCTCCAGAATGGTTGATTTATATATGCCCATTCATTTTCTATATGAAGATGGCATCTGTTCTTTCGGACATGTCCGTGCTATGTTCATATCGTTTAAGGCTAACAGCCTGATGACCTTCTTCAGTGCGGATGCACATGATTTGCCTGAATTCTTACGGGACTCGGTGGATTGTCTGCCGCGAGTAATGGGTATAATGGCAGAGGCACTACGAATCTAGTGTGTGGACTATGAGTTGAAAATGTCGGTCTCACGAGGAGGGTGCCGGCGATAAATCTCTGCAGTCGCACTATTCTCTGTGCCCTCGGTGGCTCATTTGGATAGAGCGTCTTCCCTCTAACCAGGAGAGCCCGGGTTCGATTCCCGTTGATGTATATCAACGGCCGTCAGCGGCTAATGGTATTGATTTAATTGTAATTTCAATCATTTTCTAAGTTGAATGTTAATAACTGCTTATCTGCTCTTTCTAGCAAAAATAATCTCCTAGCCTTCTTGATAGATTCATTAACCATCGTCTCTGGGTGATGACATCATGATCACTAATCTCTCTTGCTGCGCTGACGCCGTTGATAAGCTCAGGCCTATTTGAAGCTTCATGGCCTAAAATATTTCCACTGGGTGTGGGAAGTGAAACTAGCTGTTCAAGACAGTTTTCGGAAAAAAGTGTTCAAAGGTACTTCATAAGATTCCCCGTCACTACCATCAGCTAATGTGTGCCTATTTATTTCTAGGGTTTACACACTATTACTATTGGTTTAGTGTTATATACATGAATTTACGTAACTCGAGGGAACCTCCTCAGCATGGTTTTTCATTGTGTCTCATATGAATGAGCTTGGATTATCTAGTAATACAATTGTCATAAATGGGTGCTACGGTTCTTCACAAGGCTTTCAGTGAATTCGATATGTCATATTCGGAAGTCAGAGGAGAGGAGCATGTACCAAAGTCTATTAGTTAGTTAATTTCTCCCATAGACCAAGTTTACTGTAAATGTAATGCTGTGGAGCATGTCAACAAACCAAGCGTATAACAGTTACACTGATGAGCCAAAACATTATGACCGCCTGCTTAATAGCTTGTCTGTCCGTCTTTGGAACGAAATACATCAATGATTCTGCGTATCAGGGATCCGACAGTTCGTGTAGATGTCTACGCACACGTAATGGGCCACTGATTTGTGTACGCAGTGACTGCGCACGATTGCGACTCAAATGCATTCCATAGGATTTACATCAGGCGAATTTTGCCGCAGAGACATCAATGTGAGTTCACTATTATGCCCCTCAAACCACTATAGCACGGTTCTGGCTCCGAGACACTGACAATTGCCGCGCAGGATTTGCCGAGCGGTCTAAGGCGCTGCATTCATGGGCTGTGCGGCTGGTCCCGGCGGAGGTTCGAGTCCTCCCTCGGACATGGGTGTGTGTGTTTGTCCTTAGGATAATTTAGGTTAAGTAGTGTGTAAGCTTAGGGACTGATGACCTTAGTAGTTAAGTCCCATAAGATTTCACACACATTTGAACATTTGAACAACACGGACAATTACCCTGCTGAAAGATCGCTTTGCCTTTGAGGAAGACATCAAACATAGAGGGATGCAGGTGTTTCGCAGTTACCAGCGTGTCTTCGATTACGACCACAAGTCCCATACAAGCACAGGAGAATGTCTCCCACAGCATAATTCGCCGCCAGCCTCCATGCAGGGCGCGCTGTACGTTTCGAGCCACCGTTCACTCGATGACGGCGTTAGTGGGGACAACTATCGACCTAATGCAGCAGAAATATGATTCACCCAAATAACCGACACCTTTCCATTGATTGACAGCCGAATCCCGATGGTCGCGCGCCCACTGCAGTCGTAATTGACGACGTCGCTCGGCCAACATGTGAAAACGTAGGGTTGGTCTGCTGCGGAGCTCCATGTTCAGCAATGTACGATGATCGCTGTGCTCCGAAACACTTGTGCGTGCACCAACTTTGTGCTCTTTCGGCAGACATGTCGCAGATCACCGTCTATTCTACTTTACAGAGCAGATAAGCCACCGAACGTCACGTTCTGTGAAGAGTCGTGGACGTCCAACAATTTAGTTTCACTGTCCTTTTACCTCTTTCCATAGATTCTCACGACATTAACACGTGAAAATGAGACCAGTTTCGCCGTTTTCGAGATACTCTTTCACGGTCTCTGCGTAATAATAATCTGCCCATTGTCAAAGGTGTTTTCTCAATGGTTGTCCTCATTTGCAGTCCATATCTTCCCTAGGGCGATCCAACGTCCGCGTCTGCTCCGCTTACATGTTTTTGTTACTGCGTGACTGGGTGTTTGTGTTGTCCTCATCATTTCATCATCATCATCATTCATGGAAGTGGCGAGATTGGACTGAGCAAAGGTTGGGAATTTGTACGGGCGCTGATAACCACGCAGCTGAGCGCCCCACAAACCAAACATCATCATCATCATCATCATCATCATCTAACCCCATGCCCTTGCGTATCCACCCCCATCGATGTGTTTGGTCTGAAGACGCCACAGCGGTCGGTGGGTATCGTTGGCCTTCTGAGGCCTGTTCGGACGGATTTTAGATTTAGTATATTATGATTCCAGGATATAACTTTCATATACTATACAGAATCGCAATGGCAGCCATTTATTTTGAGCTAAAATGCTACAGTACGCTGTAACTATTGCTCTAAAGTGATGCCACTTAGCTTCGAATATGAGCTGTAAATCGCACGAAAATTACTTCGTTTCTTTTCGAATTAACGCTGGTATGCGAATAAAAGGGATGAAAACATATTTTGTAGCGCTCTCTCCACGATAATTAGAAACCAGTCCCGAGTGCTGAAATGATGCTCATCCACACTACGATCATCTCAGACAAGACACGCAGCTATCTGTTTTCGACTGTGCCTACTCTGATGTGACATTATCCATTCTGGAACTGCGAGTGCTAAGTTGCTCACAGCACCACCTCAGTAGTTTTCTTTGGAACTTCGTGTATCATATTGCGCAAGTATAGAGTCATGAGAGATGATTTGGGAGCGATTGCAATAATGGCACTATATCCGAGTGCTCTAACTCACACACTGACAGTTTGTTGACCCAGTTTCAATAGCTGCTGTTACCCGATTTTTTATTTTATTTTGTTCTTATTGATTATAAAATTAGAATGTATTCAAACAGTTCAGTTTACATACATAAAATTAAGACATTCTATTTAGTTACTGTTAATACCCTTGCAAATCAAATGGTTATAGGCCACCACATTCTAGCACATTGGAAATGTTTTGCATGAGTCACCACATGCAAGCTTGTAGAAGCAAACATTGTAAATGAAGACAGATATCAGAATATATACAACAAATAATTAAAGAGGTGGAGTGTAAAGTACTACTATGAGGTGAAGAAATTGGCACAAGAAAGGAAACCGCACATCAAGCCAAACAGAGGACTGATAATCCAAAGGAAAAAAAGTGTTTCATATGCGGGGGAGTCATGTAGGTCAACTCTGATTTAATGGGGTTAAAAAATCAAATATGTCCTGCAAGCAAGAAACAAGTATCTGAAGAACTGTGTTTGTGTAATGTGCGGCAGGTGAACGACGATGGAACAAATAATAGTAAAACGCTAGTCATTTGTGTGTGATTACGATTCATATTGCCTGCCTAGCCCGAGTGTCCATAGAGACACGTAGTCAAACATCCTGAGACTGTACAAGAATTCAGTTGAGGGTGTAAGCAATATGTAGAGTGGGCTGCTGGCGCGACACCGCTGATACCACAGTCACGTGTCACTCTCCCAGTCACTCTCCCGTTCATAAGGCTTTGCTTACGCGCCATACGATTATTCTAGGCTCGACTTCGACGTGTTTTTCTTTTTTAGAGTCATCAGTCTTCTGACTGGTTTGATGCGAGACGCCACGAATTCCTCCCCTGCGCCAACCTCTTCAGCCCAGAATAGCAGTTGAGTAGCACTTGCCGCCTACATCCTCAATTATTAGCTGGACGTTTTCCAGTCTCTGTCCTCCTTTACAGTTTTTACCGTCTACAGCTCCCTCTAGTACCACGTAAGTTATTCCGTGATGTCTTTGCAGATGCCTTACCAGCTTGTCAGTGTTTCCTATATATTGCTTTCTTCGCCGATTCTCTAGAGAATCTCCTCATTCCTTACCTTATCAGTCCACCTAATTTTCAACATTCTTCTGTAACACCACATGTCAAACGCTTCGATTCTCTTCTTTTCCGATTTCCTCACAGTTGACGTTTCAGTACTATGCAATGTTGTGCTCTAAACGCACATTCTCAAACATTTCTTCGCAAATTAAGGCCTATGTTTGACAATAGTAGACTTCTCTTGGCTCTTTTTGCCACTGCTTTTTATGTTTTCCTTGCTCCGTCCGTCATTGGTTATTTTGGTGCCTGAGCAGTAAAATTCCGTAACTTCATCTACTTCGTGACCATCAATCCTAATGTTAAGTTTCTCGCTGTTCTCAGTTCTGCTACTTCTCATTACTTTTGCCTTTCTTCGGTTTACTCACAATTCACTCAGGATAGCAATGTTATCAGCGAATCGTATCAATGATATCCTTTCACCTTGAATTTTTTAATCAATAGCAATGTCATCATCGAATCGTACCAATGATATCCTTTCACCTTGAATTTTTTAATCACACTTCTGAATCTTTCTTTCAGTTCCATCATTCCTTCTTCGATGTACAGATTGAACAGTTGGGGCGAAAAACTACAGCCCTTGTCTTACAAACTTTTTAATCCGAGCACTTCGTTCATTGTCTTCTGCTTTTATTCTTTCTTGGCTCTTGCACATGCTGCATATTACCCGTCTCTCCCTATAGCTTAGCCCTATTTTTCTCAGAATGTCCAACGTCTTGCGCCATTTCACACTGTCGAATGCTTCTTCCATGTCGACAAATTCGATCATCGTGTCATGATTTTCCTTTAGTCTTGCTTCCATTATCAACCGCAACGTCAGAATTGCCTCTCTCGTGCCTTTACCTTTCCTAAAGCCAAACTGATCATCCATCACAGCCACAACTTTTTTCCATTCTTCTATAAATTATTCTTGTAACTCGGAATTCGTGGACTGCTAAGTTGATTGTTCTATAATTCTCGCACTTGTCAGCTCTTGCAGTATTCGGAGTTGTGTGGATGATGTTTTCCCAGAAGTCAGATGGTAAGTCGCCAGCCTCATACATTCTTCACACCAGCGTGAATGGTTGTTTTGTTTCCACATTCCCTAATGACTTATTCTTACGGAATATTATCCGTCCCTCCATCCGTATTTGACATGAAGTCCTCCAGAGCTCTTAAATTCTGATTGTAACACAGAATCCTCTGTCTCTTCTAAATCGACTCCTGTTTCTTCTTTCACATCAGACAAATCTTCTCCCTTCTAGTGGCCTTCAATGTAATCTTTCCACGTGCCCGCTGTCTCCTCTACATTTAACAGTGGAATTCTCCTTGCACTCTTAATGTTATCAAACTTGCTTTAAATTTCACCGAAAGCTGTTTCGACTTTCCTATACGTTGAGCCAGTTCTTCCGAAAATCATTTCTTTTTCTATTTCTTCGCATTTTCCATGCAGTCTTTTCGTCTTAGTTTCCCTTCATTTCCTGTTTATTTAATTGCTGAGTGACCTGCATTTCTGTATTTCTGAATTTTCCTTAACAGTTTTGTACTTCATTCTTTCATCGATCACCTGAAATATTTCTTCCGTTACCCGTGGTTTCTGCGCAGTTTCCTTTTTTGTGCTATGTTCTTCTTTCCAAATTTTGTGATTGCCATTCCTATTCAACTGTAGTGCCTACTGAGCTATTCCTTACTGCTGTATCTACAGCCTTACGCAACGTGAAGCGTTCCTCGTCATTCCGTAGTACTTCTGTATCCCAGTTCTTTTGTATTGATTCTTCCTGACTCTTCTCTTAAACTTCAGTCTACTCTTCATAACTACTAAATTGCGTGTGTGTCTGTATCTGCTCCAGGTTACGCCTTACAATCCAGTATCTGATTTCAGAATCTTTGTCGCCCATGATGTGATCTAACTGAAATCTTCCAATATCATCTGGTCTTTTCCAAGTAAACCTCCTCTTGTGATTCTTAAACAGAGTATTCCCCATTACTAGCTGAAATTTATTACAAAACTCAATTAGTCTTTCTCTTCTCTCATTCCTTATCCAAAGCACATATTTCTCTGTAACCATCTCTTCTACTCAATCCCCTACAACTGGTTTCCAGTCCAGCACGACTATTAGATATTCATCTCCCATTACGTATTGTATTATCCTTTCACCAACCTCATATACTTTCTCTGTCTCCTCGTTTTCCGTTTGCGACATCGGCATATGTACTTGAACTATAGTTGTCGATGTTGGTTTGTTGTCGATTCTGATAAGAACAACCCTATCACTGAACAGTTCATAGCAGCACACTCTTTGAGCTACCTTCCTATTCACAACGAATCTTACTCCCTTTACACTATTTTCTGCTGCTGTTGATATTACTCTTTACTCATCTGACCAGAAATCCTTCTCTTCTTTCCATTTCACTTTACTCATCCCTACTACATTTAGATTGAGTCTTTGTATTTCCCTTTTCAGATTTTCTACCTTCCTTACCACATTAAAGTTTCTGACACTCCACGCACCGATTCGTAAAACGTTATTCTTTCGTTGGTTATTCAGTCTTTTTCTCTTGGTCACCTCCCCCTTGGCAGTCCCCTGCGGGAGATCCGAATGGGGGAGTATTCGGGAATCTTTTGCCAATGGAGAGATCATCATGTCCCTTTTTCAATTATGAGTCACATGTCCTGGGGGTACTCGTTGTGTGTCTTTAATGCAGTGGTTTCCATTGCCTTCTGCATCCTCATGCCGTTGATCATTACACACTGTGCCGCCCCTCTTTGCCAAGGCCGTTGGCAGAATAAGGGTGACTTCGTATGACGGAAGTCCTCGCCTGCCATGCTGATCATTAATCAAAATTCAAGCAGTGGCGGATTTCGAACCAGGACTGAGGACGTTCTGATTTCTAATCAAAGACGCCACCCCTAGACCACGGGTGGTGACCCGTAAAAAGCTGTGTTCTAGTGATGAGATGTGTTCCATGCGCCGTATTCCTCAGACACTGACCCTCCTCCGATTTTTATCTATTCCGTTCCCTGCCGAATTTCCCCAATCAAAGACGCCACCCCTAGATCACGGGTGGTAACCCCTAAGAAGCTGTGTTCTAGTGATGAGATGTTCTCCATCTGCCGTATTCCTCAGATAATGCACCCTCCGATTTTCATCTATTCCGTTCCCTGCCGATTTTCCTTAATAGCTGACGCCGTACTTCACTCCTGGTCAGCCGCTCACTACGTGAACTTTGTCGTGACCGATCACACGCAGTTACTGCCCTCAGTGCCACCGCCTGTACGATTAATCGTGAAATTTTGTTGCTGCTTATGTCCGGTTGAGTGGCTGTGGTGCTGTAGAAAGACGTTGATCATTGGGTTGACTGTAAAAAAAAAAAAAAAAAAAAAAAATGAAGAGGTTTTTATGCAAAATTGAAGAAGAGAGGAATGTGTTGCAAATATTAATAAGGAGAAGGGACCGGACGATACGACATGTACCTGAGGGAGCTGTAGAGGGTAAAATCTATAGTGGAAGACAGAGACTGGAATGTATCCAGCAAACAACTCAGGACGCTGGCTGCAAGTGCTGCTCTGAGATGAGAGGTGGGCACAGGAAAGCAGTTAGCTGCGGTGCGCATCAAGGCAGTCACATGACAGATGACACATACATAGCATGTACTTTTATAAGGAACTCAACAAAGAAATGGTAATTCGTGAGGCCTCTTTGATCCAGCATTCACATTCTCGTTTATTACTGCAGTATTCATGAGGGTAAGTGAATGGACCACGGAATGACGTGCATGAGTTGTCTTGACTGATGAATCGCGTTATGTATTCATGTCGGCCTCGCTGGGAGTTGCAGCTGTCTGAGATGGCACGCTGGAAACTGACCTACAGCGTCCTTACCAAGCATGCTGTTTTCCAGCAGATCAAAACTCATGAATCTGCTTTTGATTTACGTCTGATTCTGTAACATGTCCGCTAATAATTACAGTGGTGTAATTCTAGCAGTGAACCGAGTGATGTAAGTCTAGCCATGGACAAAGGAGCGAACACAAACTATCTTAAACTGCATTTCTTCCTAATGCCAAAGGTGGCCTAACTCACGTTTATGGTGGTTAGCTATGAGTTTCTATCTGATTATTATACGTGAGCATGGAAATATTATTCGTAGTTCCATTACCCGAGTTAAAAATAAACAAATGTTTGGGATATAACAACAAAAATTAACTAAGTTTGGAGATAAACACATTTACATCTTTTGCGGAGGTGGTGCTTCAAAGCTAGTAAGTATTCAGAAAACGTCACAGTTCACCGCAAAGAACTGATAATAAGTACTCTTTTATTGATAAAAGACAGCCATCAGGTGCTGTAACTGTCAATATAACGCTGTCAGGTGTACATTCTCACGAAGACTCAAGACTCACAAAACAACACGTCACGTACTTATGTAAAATATTTCAAACAGTTTACATTGCGATATCAAATCTGTGGCTTCAAACAAGATAAAATCTATCACAAGTCACTGGCAATAAAAGCATGACACAGAAAGTAACAGGAATGACAGTGCTTGTACATAAACTGAAATGCGTAAGTGAGGTGTATTTGTACAGAGTAACCTATTATCAAACAGTATAATATGTTTCATTATCAATAACACACTGTAGCAAACACTGTTCATCTTCCCTATACATACACAGTGTGTCCAGCTCCTGTTGAGGTATGGGCAGTTATAATTGTGAAGAGTAATGTGTAGTTTTCGGTGCTGTAGACTATTCTACTGTTGCAGTTCGTTGTGCATCTCTGAATGGTACTAACTTATAGGACACTAATAGTGCCCCTGATACCAGCCGTAGCATCGCAACAGTCTGCTACATCAGTCAGTTGAGTTTTGCTGCGCATGCTCTAAGTTAGGAGGACAAGATTAGTGTCTCCGTGCAGTGTGAGAGAGCTATACTGTAAACAGAGCAATGGAGACCTACTGTTCCACGAGGGGCGTTGCAGGCTACTTCTACATAAAAGACGGATGGGAATGAGAGGACAGTTTGGTTCATATCTCGATGGACAATGGTTCCCGGATTTATAATTTTCGCAACTTTTCTTGTAGCTTCCCACTGTGGAATATACGATACCTTATTATTTAACACCCTGTACGCAGTCTAGTTCCAACATTAAGTTTCGGAGCACTATACAAACTGGAGAGCGCATCCCCAACTAGTAGATGAAGTGCAAATATGAAACACCATTTTCTTCTTCGTTCACGAATTTCTCAATTTTTCACATTAAGCAAACAGAACATCTGTAGCATATGCTTTAGGATATATTTTATGTTTCCTATACATATTGGTCCACAGCTCGTGGTAGCGTTCTCACTTCCCGAACACGGGGTCCCGGGTTCGATTCCCGGCGGGGTCAGGGATTTTTCCTGCCTCGAGATGACTGGGTGTTGTTGTGTCGTCTTCTTCATCATCATTCATTCCCATTACGGTCGGAGGAAGGCAATGACAAACCACCTTCACTAGGACCTTGCCTAGTAAGGCGGCGCGGTTCTCCTGCGTCGCTCCCCTACGCTCTGTAAAGGAGTATGGGACTCATCATCATCATCATCATCATCATACATATTGTGGTAGGAACAATTGTAAGATGGGTTAACGCGAAATTAGTGTCAATGAAAACACTATAAAACATAACACAATACAAAAACACACGAAATATATCATTTTCAATTATTAAATTCCTTAGCCTAAGCAATTCCACTTGCAGAACTCACACATATATCGTTCTGCATCGTAACCTGCACATTCAGTGTGCGCCCGCATTTCGTGCATTATACACATTACTCATTCTTCCCCTGCCTTATGCTGCGAAAATTTACCTGAGCAAAAGAGACAATCAGCATCCTCATTAGTGGGTCCACTGTTGTCTGGAACGGTACTGAGAGTGGACGAAGCATCCCTCACACTAAAAACATTTTCCTCAGAATGAGATGGTTCTTGGTTCCTAGGCTCTGGTGGCTCTGCTTCTTTGTCTCCGGTTTATTTGTTGCTGTCCTCTGCATTTAACAGTGGAATTCTCCTCGCACTCTTAGTGTTACCAAACTTGCTTTTAATTTCACCGAAAGTTGCTTTGACTTTCCTATACGCAGAGCCAGTTCTTCCGAAAATCATTTCTTTTTCTATTTCTTCACATTTTTCATGCGGTCTTTTCGTCTTAGCTTCCCTACACTTCCTACTTAATTTCTCAGTGAGCTATATTACTGTATTCCTGAATTTTCCTGAACAGTTTTGTACTTCTTTTTTCATCGATCACCTGAAGTATTTCCTCTGTTACCCCTGGTTTCTGCACCATTTCCTCCTTTGTGCTATGTTCTTCTTTCCAACTTCTATGATTGCTCTTTTTAGAGATTTCCATTCCTCTTCAACTGTACTGCCTACTGAGCTATTCCTTATTGCCGGCCGCGGTGGTCTCGCGGTTCTAGGCGCGCAGTCCGGAACCGTGCGACTGCTACGGTCGCAGGTTCGAATCCTGCCTCGGTCATGGATGTGTGTGATGTCCTTAGGTTAGTTAGGTTTAAGTAGTTCTAAGTTCTAGGGGACTGATGACCAGAGATGTTTAGTCCCATAGTGCTCAGAGCCATTTGAACCATATTCCTTATTGCTGTATCAACAACATTACGGAACTTGAAGCGTTTCTCATTTCCCTTCATCCTGGCCTCTTCTTTATTTGTGGAACGGGTGAGATTTGCCAAGGCATAGTTTCAGATGTGGCTGAAGATGTTCCTGCCTCGACTTCAACATTAGCCTTTCCATTTTTAGAAGCCACAGCTGCTGCAGACGATTCTGTGACTGGATCATTGGGGAAATCCTCAATTATTCCTTCATTGCTGGCAATGAAATCTGCATCCGTGAAAGTAAGAGGGTTTAATGTGTATATCCCTGTCACCCTAAACCCGTTTAGTGCTCTCTCCCATGTCTGGTACTTTAGTTAGGCCTTCCCAAACTGTTTCTTGTCCATGTTTGTTACAGGCTTGGGTTTTCACTCATCCATACGCGTTCCAGCTCAGAGTAATAGGCTTTCCTATCCTGTATAGTTACTGGTGACGAGGAACGGTTTCTTTATGCTAACATAAGGAAAAGAAAGGAATGGTGGAGCCTAAATAAAGAAGCAACTTCCCAGCGCGCATCCACTAAACATAATGCTATGCTGGTGGAGTAGCGACGGTGGGGTGTACTACGAATTGCCTCCCCGAGGTGTAACCATCAGTGCTGACATTTATTGTCAACAACTGAGACGTCCATATCCACCTTAGTCAACTGATCTTCGTCTTTTCCGCTCGCTAACGAACAACCTCCAAGGAACTTCCTTTCTCGATGAAAATACGCTCCGAACATGGCTCGATGAGTTCTTCACCTCAAAAGCACCTGATTTCTACGGCTTCGGAATCGAAACGTCACCCAGCGGTGGCAGACTGTTGTAAGTAGTGAAGGAGAGTATATTATTGATGACTAAGATCTCTGTTATGTGTATTTGGCTCAAATGGCTCTGAGCATTATGGGACATAACATCTGAGATCATCAGTCCCCTAGAACTCAGGACTACTTAAACCTAACTAACCTAAGGACATCACACACAGCCATGCCCGCGGCAGGATTGGAACCTGCGACCGTAGCGGTCGCGCGGTTCCAGACTGAAGCGCCTAGAACCGCTCGGCCACACTGGCCGGCTATGTGCATTTGTTGTGTTTGTTAAACTTATGGGAAACGTTACAAATTTATGCCTCAACCCAATTTTTATGGATAATTAGTACTTGACAAAAGATAACACGGTTCAAAGGCACCGCACTTACCCATTTTTTTATATGTATGTACACTTTCTATTGCTTTATCATTTACGATTTTATTTTCGGTGACTTATGATAGATTTTATGCTGTTTGACGCCATAGGTTCTACGTTGCGTGTAAGTTAAATGTCTTACCTGGGTATGTGACGTCTCGTTACCTGAGTTTTCTTGAGCATGTGCACCAGATGGGGTTACACTGACAGTTAAATATGCAACGAATTTCATGTGTTTCCTTCCTTGGTATACAGGTTTCTTGATGATCTTGAGGAATGAAACCGGTTGTAACAGGGAATTATTTATTATTAGTTCTTGTC
The DNA here is from genome assembly GCF_021461395.2 of Schistocerca americana. Classification (NCBI taxonomy): domain Eukaryota; kingdom Metazoa; phylum Arthropoda; class Insecta; order Orthoptera; family Acrididae; genus Schistocerca; species Schistocerca americana. Next base: position 532,929,751 of record NC_060122.1, read on the forward strand.
GGTGAGGTATGAACGGATTGAACGCATTTGTGTCTAATGCATCTCTGTAAAAGTTCAAAGAGCTGTAAAGTAACATGTGATTTACACAATTATTAAATGGCATGCGAAAATTTACCAAACTGGGAACGACACGACACGTTTTGATGAATAAAAAATGTCATAGTGGACGACCTGAGTTGAAGGAATTCGGTAGCATTCCTCCACAGCTATAAGAGACGCACGAAGCAGAGTGATTCTCCAAAATTCGAATTCCCATAAATCGGTGTTTCAAGTGAATGGTAGGAAAAGAATGACAAAGTTATTCTCTTAGTAAATTTCTGTGCGGCTAGTATTTAACAAACGCCATAGTCCTCGTTTCTCAACAGAGCTAAGGGGTGTGCGCGTGTTGGTTTATCAGCAGCTAAAAAGTCTCTGATATGACGTTGACAACAAACACTAGAGCCTAGTTCGTGGAATATCTGACATGGTTTTACTGGCTCTCTTTATCCAAGCTCCAATCTAATACTTTTGCGGAGAATATGAATACTTAAACAGCTGCTGATATATGCTTAATGAAAATGACAATATTCTCTTCAATTTCCAACTTTTCCAGCCTTTTTCGACAGACGTCACTGACCGGAAAACTCGGAGCACAAAATAAATTTTTTAGTCGCTTTGCGTTACGCACCGTTGTTTAAACTGCCTCCGGCTAAGGCACCATGCTTTCGCCAGAGTACACATGAATACATTTCCTAGAAATTCCTACTGTCACTGCAACTTAGTGAAATATTGCTCCTTCGAGCTTCGAAACTAAAATACAAATACAATCTGTGCAGAGCGAGAGTTTTTCAGCACAAAGCTTCGAAAGCCAATACTGAGATTAGAATTGTCTCTACCGATAAGCAGCTTAAAGCAGTCGTACGCAATTTCGCAGTATTTCGTGTCTGTTTTCATTCGCTCCCAATCACCTCTGTATTGATCGACCCTTATGAAATTGTATCTCCTTTTTTCATCCCCCCCCCTCTCTCTCTCTCTCTCTCTCTCTCTCTCTCTCTCTCTCTTCTTTTCTTGTTTTTTCTCCTCCGAGAATCTGTCATTTATGAACAGTGAAATCGAAGTCTTATATTTATATCTCAATAACCATCATATTATGCACTATAGGCAACCCTATCGCAAGAACGGTAGTTTTGTAAACCTCTGTGTTTGATGTAATCTGATCGTCGCATTGATATGCAGATATGAAAGAGCAAAATGCATTACAATCTCTCAGAACAGTGATTCCCAACCTGTCGATAATTTTATGAACTCTAAAACCAAAAACGTTTTATTTAAGGTTTGCTCAAGATTCGAAATTATTTGCATAATAAACTCAATTTATAACAGTTTTGCGAGACAACATAAGTTCGTCATTATCATCATCATAATTCTAATGTCCCACCACTGCAGCGATATGATGATAGTTTCGACGAGTAGTGACGATACTGTTTGTACGGTGTGTAGTTCCGCCTTTCGCAGCCGCGGCATCAGGTTTCTCATCAGACACGTTGTGACACAATTTCGTAATCGATTTTCGATTATAGAACGAAAGTCGACAGTGGCATCTGGAGTCAGACTCTTTGACCCTAACCTGATTTGAATTACGCAAATTCTATTTTTTTCATAAATATTTATAACAGCACAAAATTGATGACTGCTTGTTGATTCCATAAATATTCTACAATTCTTCTGAAATTGTGTTTCAGGATTCCTGAAAGAAGTCCCATATTTTGGATGTTGAAATCAATTAAATTCGTCATCTCACTACCGTGCATAGAGGATCTACAGCAGCTAAAGATGATAATAAGGTGACAAGTTTGATGGGGGACCATCTCATTTGGCTAACTGCAAATAAGTGGCAAGTATTATCGGAAGAAGTTATGATGCAGTACTCGAATTCAGTTAACTGTCGACCGAGGGAGGTGGCGCAGTGGTTAGCACATTGGACTCGCATTCGGGAGGACGACGGTTCAATCCCGTCTCCGGCCATCCTGATTTAGGTTTTCCGTGATTTCCCTAAATCGCTTCAGGCAAATGCCGGGATGGTTCCTTTGAAAGGGCACGGCCGATTTCCTTCCCCACCCTTCCCTCACCCGAGCTTGCGCTCCGTCTCTAATGACCTCGTTGTCGACGGGACGTTAAACACTAAGCTCCTCCTCCAGTTAACTGTCAGGTTTCAGTCTGCAGTATTCATTCAACTGATGTTAGAGAACGAAATATCATTTTCACACCTACAGCTGTAACCAAAATGAGGCAGGTGAATTAATATTAACGAAGTATTAATAATAATAATAATGAAATCTCAATAACTTTGGAAGAATTACAGACACGCAAAATCTCAGACCTGTTTTAAAATCATCACAAAAATTGCTTTAAGACGAGGTAGTCTACTGATCATTTCACAGTCGTTTTACATTTCGTAAAAGGCAGATTTATTTTATTTTGCCAAGATAGCACGACATGTTGTGGAAAGAATAGTTTACTCACACATGGTTGCTCTCACATTAATAGTCATATCTATTTAATACTCAAAAGGAAAATGTGCTTTGAGTTAAAACTAATATAAATTAAAGTAGTGCTAGCTATCATGCAGCATAATTCTACTATGAAGTATATATTTACACTTCGCTTTTGTGACCTCACGTCCCTGTTGGGGAGGGCCATGCGTGTACACAGATTTTTGAGAGTCGCCAAAAGGCAGTTGTGAGTGAGTGGATGTTGCAGTAGGTTGTTGACACCCCCAGTACTTTCTTTTTGTGAATCCTTCTACGTGTACGTTGGCAACAGTGGGAAAACATGATTGTGGCTGATGTAAATTTGAATTTGTATTGTTAACTATGTTTTTTGAGTCATCAGTCTTGTAACTGGTTTGATGCGACCCGCCACGAATTCCTCTTGTGTGCCATCCTCCTCATCCCAGAGTAGTAATCGCTCCCTATGTCCTCAATATTTGCTGAATGTATTCCAATCTCTGTCTTTCTCTACAGTTTTTATCCCCTACAGCTCCCTCCAGCACCGTGGAAGCTATTCCCTGAAGTCTGAAAAGATGTACTGTCATCCTGTCTCTTCTGCTTGTGAGTGTTTTCCATAGATTCCGATCGCCGCTGATTCCGTCGAAACTCTTCATTTCTTACCTTATCAGTCCACCTAATTTTCAACATTCGTCTATAGTACCACACACCAAAGACGTCGATTTTCTTTCCTGTAGGTTTTCCCACGGTCCTTCTTTCACCACCGCGCAATGCTGTGCTCAAAACTTACATTCCAAGACACCTCTTCCTCAAATTAAGGGCTATGTGTGATAATATTAGATTTCTTTTGTCCAATAATGCCCTTTTCTCCAGTGCTGGAGAGTTTTCGATGTTCTCCTTGCTCCGTCCGCCATGGGTTATTTTGTTACCTAGTAGCATAATTCCTTAAATTAAACTACTTCTTGATCATCAATCCTGATATTAAGTTTTTCACTGTTCTCATTTCTGCTAATTCTCATTACTTTCGTCTTCCTTCGATTTACTTTCAGTTCGTATCCCGGATAGTAATGTCATCAGCGAATCATATCATTGATATCCTTTCACCTTGAACTTTAATTCCACTCTTGAACCTTTCTTTTATTTTCGTCGTTACTTCTTCGATGTACGGATTGAACAGTAGTGGCGAAAGACCACATCCCGGTCTTACACCTTTTTAATCGGAACACTTCGTTCTTGTTCCTCCACTCTTTTTATTTCCTTTTGGCTCTTGTACATGTTGTATATTACCCATATCTCCCCATACTTTACCCCTATTTTCCTCAGAATTTTGAACACCTTGCACCATCTGATATTGTAGGACGCTTTTTCCAAGTTAACGAAGCCTATCAACGTCTTTTGGTTTTCTTTAGCCTCTGTTTAAATAATAAATATTGTTGTGTGCGGACATCTTTTGACTTGTTACTTGGTACATGCAGTCCAGTGCATAGTAAAAGCGAAGCCAGGAATCAAACTGCTGGAATGGGCTGCAGTGAGCTTAATCAGTCATTTATCATAAATGAAATCTGAAATTGGATTGTGGCATCAGCAGAATGGTGTTTTTTATTAACCTTGAACTTAGAAAACGCCACTATGTTACATGGGGATCATCGTCAGCTCTCTACAGGAAATTACTTACTTGGCCCTGAAGGAAAAGCCACACGACCTTTCTGTCCCGGTGACGTTTACACATAGTCCACAAATTATTAGTTATCATAACTAAAACACTAAAATACCTTGGACTATCACTCGACGCCACACTAACCTGGAATCCCAGTCACAAACCATCTAGAAGATTGCCTACAATACACTAAAACTGCTAACTCGCCGCACGTGGGGAGTAACTCACCAAACCATTCTTCATACCTACAAGACCCTCACCTGTCCCATCCTTACCTATGCAAATGTTGCATGGGCCTCCACCCCTCGAAAATTCTACCGCTCACCCAAATTCTAGAGTGCCATGCACTGTATCTTGTATTCTGTATCTGTCCACCCTTCCCTGCCCCTCTGTTTTACGAGTTAACCTAATTTTCATGTCCCCTCGAACACTTAAAAATACTTTGCTTTACCTACATCATCCATAAACTTAAATCCCAACACCCTACACTCTTCCTGATCCTTGAGGACCCTGTCTGTTGCCTCCCCTCTATCAACACATATCCCCTTCCCTCCATCTCTGTACACTGCATATTCTTTCTCAAACGAATTTCAATCGTCTAACCCTCCCAGACCTCGAACTCAGCCCGAGATCGACTCCTCCTTCCAACCTTAACATACTTTACGTATCTCATTCCAAAAGAAAGTCCCAATGCACCCTTTACTTGCCGAAATGACATCCAACTCCCGCATTATCACTTCCATCTCAGCTACCAGTTTCTTACCATAGAGACACCCCACAACATTGTTCCCATTCTCACTAAACCTCGCACATCCAATTCCAGACTAACAGTTACTAGGAGCCCACATCGCATCACCCCATTGTGATTTACAGCAGACATATCATCATTTTCATAAATTGGATTCTATAACCATTTTCATAAACATTGTCTTATATGCGTTTGGCGCTGTATCACCTGCTTAGGGCTATATGCATTGTTATATTATCGAGAAATATAAGGTACGCCAAGATCGATTGCGAATCTTTGCATTGATTACCAGTTTCGACAGATCTGTACTGTCATCATCGGATCTTCTAACACATTTACAAAAGTTCGAGGTTTATACAAACAGGTAACTCATATAACGATGATTTGTCGTTTTACAATAAAACGTAGAAAGGAACATCGGCATACCAAACATAAAATGCCGAAAATATACATTGAGGCGAGAAAATCCATGGGATACCTCATTTTGCCTGGTGTAATGCAGCAGCTCGACGTGGTATAGACTCAAATCGTTGGAAGTCAGCTGCAGAAATACTGTGCCATGATGCCTCTATAGCAGTTTATATTTGCGAAAGTGTTCCTCGTGTAGGATTTTGTGCACGCACTGACCTCTCGAATATGTCCCTTATATGTCCGTTGGGATTCACATCGGGGATGGGTGTTCAAATCATCTGCAAGCTAAATTTAATTTCCTGTTCCTTAAGACTGTTTTATTGTTTAATTAATCAGATGAACACTGATGTAGTGATGATTGTGTCGCTCTGTGTCGTTGTAAATATAGCTCTGTTATTGTTTTGTGTCAGACATCAAATATCTGTACCTGAGATATGCTTACCTCACAAGGAAAACTCCCTATCATTACCCCCACAGATTTAGTGGTAAGATGGCCCAGTGGATAGCAAAATAAACACGGATCAAGCATGGAAACAGGAAATTATTAAAAAGGAATCAAAATAGAAACAGCGAACGGTCCAAGCTTAAGATGTGCAACATCGAGCGGACTGGAAGAGCCATGGTGTCGTAGTTATGTGGTCACGATGTTGGACTGCAAATCGGGAGACCCATGTTCAAATTTACCTCGTCCCTCACTTTTTTTCCACAAAGTTATGAACTGTCTGTCCGGTCACTGACGTGTCTGTTTGCTGTAATCAGATTAGTGTCTGTGTCGTGGTGTAACGTCCGTTTGCAACAGCGAGGGACCTATGATGAAAGTTGATTAGTTGATTCTCCACAGCTACTCTATTGGCAGTCGAAAGAAAGTGACTCTCGAATGGGAACCGCAAACTTTTGATGACAAGGCAACAAGTCAATCGAATCCTCTACCGAAAAACACGTCTGGTGTACCACGCACAAAATTGGTGACAGTGTGCGTTTCGTATAATAAGAATCTCTTATCGACGTAGCTACCTTGTACGCCTATTGACTTGGTGAGATATGTCTCCTTTGCCCGATTTAGGTGTTCGTATGAGTGTGAATGTGATCACTCCTAAAGAAATGATGAAAACGTAATAGTTTCTCACATAAGCTGCAACAGATAAACACAAGAGTTTCAGTATCACACAGTTTTCCTTATGCTCCATCAAAACACATGTTTTTAACGTTTCTGAAGCTTTTCACATGTACACCATCACACAAATCTGAACATGTCCTGGAATTTAGGTGAGCGGAGTTGATTATGTGTGAGAGCTTGGACTTTGATAATAGGCTCATAATCACGTAAACAATGCTGCCCTATGTATCTGTGCAGCTTTGCAAAATCGCAGTCTTTTCACAAAGTATTTCTGTTCTCTAAAGCCAAACACATCTAACGGTTGGACAACAGGTGTACAACCTGGAAAATGGCAATCACGCCTACTCCCACATCAAAATTGTGCAGAGCCCGATCCTTCTGTCCTATGTAGCTGTTACAGAATAAAGAAAAATCTTTGTTCGCAAAAGGAGCAATCCATTTTGCCTGACGCATTACAATTCACAATGACATTTGGGGTTTGCGTTAGTGCTCTATTCATCTGTTGCTGAACCTGAGGTCCAAATACACCACTCTTTTCCCTGCAAGCTTAAGTAAAATGTAGTTAAAGGAAATCCTGCTTTGTTAAAAGTACTTTTTATGTGGGAAGTAGCATGCACCTGCTCTGTACTACATTTAGTGTCGTCTTCTCCAACTAACGATAACGTGCGGGTCTATTTCATTTCATAGTTAAAACCGGACTAACCTGTGTTGATGACATATGCGTCTTCATACTGTTGGAATTTGACGTCAGTTTCTATAGTAAACTTCTTAGAACAGTCTAAAAGTTCTTCCAATTTATTGGCCCACACCTTGTGGTTACGTATTTGGTACTCTTTTTGCTCGTAATTTTGTATTTTCTTTTGAAAGCGAGTAGCCAATTAGATGAATCCTTAAAGTCCAGACTGATTTGTTCTGCACAATGCAATCGCCAAATTTGTAAGTCTGTCTCATAAATTGCACTTAGTTCATTACTGGCTTGAATAAATTTTTGGTATACATGGTTATCTAATTCACCGAACTTCTGTCTTCGGCTTCCAACTCGTTCCACGTCTTCTTTACAGTATTTAACTGTGCTTTTTCCTCCATCCCTTTAAACTTCTTGAATTTGTTTGTAACTTCACTCCATAATCAGTGTGTGCTTATTTTAATTGGTTTCAACAATTCTCTGTATTGGAGCAGTTTCTTCATATAACCCAGACAACTGCCCTCAGACTGACGTCACAGCATCTCTTCTTCGCGTTTTTCGTACGGATCATCAGTATTCTTATCATCTGGTGTATATATCCGAGCAACAATCACCATGCTTACTATTTATCAACAAATGTAGGAACAATCATACAAATATTGCACAATCATTCGGTCCCTTAAGGAACTTTTGGATTCCTTAAAATTCGGGAAATTTTCAATTATCATGTTATGCAAGTCGCGAGCTATATATGCTTTATTCATACTACTCACGGAGTATCACTCGTGTATTTAACACGCCCACGTCCAAAGGCACAAACAATCCACGGACATCTTGGCAGTTTCGTCAAAATGAATCCTCTGCCCTCCGAGCACTGAAGTTAACGTTTTCCTCTTTCTGCCAGTTTTTGAAGTAGGAATCACAACGAAAATATTTAAGATTTTTCTACGGTAAAAGTGGATGAACACACAGGACTGAAGAGGCAGCTGCTTTCTGAACACTACATTTGTAAACCATATGTCTCATATCCCAGTGACGCTCGGTACACCGCATTTTACTCCACGGACTGATCTGCTATATCCATTTTCTTTAGGATGTCGTGATTTATTATGTCAGAATTATCGTATGATTTTACTGGCTCCAATTCTCAGAGTCGTGCATTTTGTCTTACATCTCAAATATATTTCAATTCCGGCCATCAAGATTTACGTTTTCTGTGATTTCCATAAATCGCCCCAGGCAAATGCCGGGATGATTCCTTTGAAAGGGTACGACCGATTTCCTTGCTCAACCCTGATACAATCCGAGCTTGTGCTCCAATGACCTCGATGTCAACGGGACGTTAAACCCAATCTTACTTCCTTCCTTTTGTATTTTAATCTAGACATTTTCAGCACTCACCTTTCAGATGGTACATCTGAAATTTCGTTTCATTGTTATTTTTATTCACTCACGATGCTACAGAATTTATCTAATGTTGCAGAGGGGGATATATTCTTTAATAAGTTCAAATGGTTCAAATGCCTCTGAGCACTATGGGACTTAACTTCTGAGGTCATCAGTCCCCTAGAACGTAGAACTACTTAAACCTAACTAACCTAAGAATCACACACACATCCATGCCCGAGGAAGGATTTGAACCTGCGACCGTAGCAGTCGCGCGGTTCCAGACTGTAGCGCCTAGAGCCGCTCGGCCACTCCGGCCGGCCTTTAATAAGTCACAGGTTCATAACGCTACCTTTGAAACAAGAAACACATAATGTAACGTTACCACCAGACAGGCAGAAAATTACTTGCAAATATGAGATACACGATATTCAATAAATATAATAAAAAACTGCAATAGGTCATATGTTTAATTTATAGCTGTATGAAAACCATAATGAAGGAATTCGTGAACTATTTTAACAAGAAAATGGAATAAGCTGCCGCAACCCGTACATGAGACTCTTAACAAAGCCCATTACAAAGTCGGTTTATTTGAAATGGTTTTATGTCTGTTGTCCTACTTTCCTGTGTGGTGAAATCTGTACCACT